>NC_134354.1:7951835-8244335 GCF_048569485.1 Anomaloglossus baeobatrachus | reverse complement strand
ACACAGAGTAAGAGGCAGAGACTGAGACAGACAAGGAAAGAGACAGAGACAGGCAGACAGTCAAATAGACAGACAGAGGCAGACAGACAGGAAAGAGACAGGGAAAGAGACAGGGAAAGAGACAGACAGACAGAGACTGACAGACAGGAAAAAAGACAGAGCGAGACAGTCAAAGAGAAAGAGGCAGACAGAGACAGACAGACAGGGAAAGAGGCAGACAGGGAAAAAGACAGAGAGGTAAGGAGACAAAAACAGGGAAAGAGACAGAGACAAGGAAAAAGACAGGTGAAGAGACATACGGGGAAAGAGACAGACAGGGAAAGAGACTGACAGACAGACACAAAGATAGAGACAGAGAGAGAGACTGATACAGAGACAGAGATAGACACAGACATGGATATAGACAGACAGAAACAGACAGGGAAAGAGATTGACAGAGACAAACAGACAGAGACTGACAGAGAGACAGTTACTATCCCGGGCAACGACGGGTGCTACAGCTAGTGTATATATACAGTATATATATAAGAGAGAGGGGCAGAAATACGATTTAGTTGGGGTAGGGAATAGTGTAAAGGAAGTCTGGAGATAATTGGGTGAGTGCCACAAATTCCTCTGTTACGAGAACGGGTGTATGCGGCGATCTAAACTGTAATGTAGGATGGACCCGCGGAGTGCTCTATCCCACCATAGTGAGTATCAGAGACCCCAACCCGGGCATCCTGGGTCGCAACTGCGGTGCTAGTCCACTGCCGGAGGGGATCAACTGGATTTATTTTCAGTCATCCAATTTTGTGGCTCTTTCACTATTAAGGGAGATCTGTTATCATTAGTGATTGGTGAGTGCACTCACCACTGCCCGCTACTCGACTCTGCTCAGACGCCATGCTCGAGTCCCTGCACCATATGTTCCCATCTTTATATCAGCCAATAAACATTGGGGGATTGCCTGCCAATCATGGTAATGCCGGAGCCATATTAGAAGCTGGCATTACTGTGATTGGTCGGCTGCATAAAACCATCGGGTCTCTATAAGACCAAGAGATGCCGTGTTTGTCTCACTCTACCCAGGAATAGTGTAGGGAGATATTCTGCTGGAGAAGGGACAGTGTGTTATAGAGGGACAACAGTAACCAACAGACCTTTCAGGAATAAATCTATTCTATTCTCTAATAATACTGCTCTCATTCTGTATTTAGTGTAGGGTGAGCTGCTGGAGTAGGGATAGTGTATTAGGGGCATGAAGGCAGAGATTATAACCTTGCTGCTCATACTGAAAACATCTATTCTATTCTCTAATAATACCGCTCTTATTCTGCATTTAGTGTAGGGTGAGATGCTGGAGTAGGGATAGTGTATTAGGGGCATGAAGGCAGATATTATAACCTTGCTACTGATGATACTGAAAACATCTATTCTATTCTCTAATAATACCGCTCTTATTCTGCATTTAGAGTAGGGTGAGCTGCTGGAGTAGGGATAGTGTATTAGGGGCATGAAGGCAAAGATTATAACTGCTGCTGATACTGAAAACATCTATTCTATTCTCTAATAATACCGCTCTAGGTTTTCAGTAAGTGTCAGGTGAGACTCTGCAGTAGGGATTGTGTATTTCCGGCCATAGGCAGGGATTCCAGCCTTACAGGCCATGCTGCTGCTACTGCTCACTAAAAAATGTATTCTATTCTCTAATAATACTACTCTTTGCTGCGTATATAAGTTAAAATGTGCAAGCCGAGTGGTAAGGAACATGGAAGTGGACATCCTGCTGATGATGCACGCAGAGGCCATGGTCATAAGCAAGGGCAAACTGGGCCTGCTGCAGCAGCACAGCAACCACACATCATCTAGACCTCGCTTTCTGTCTCACTTTGAAGGGGGCGCGGGACACCACTGATGAAGCCAGAACAGGGCGAGCAGGCTGGGGCTGGATTGCAGATAAGGGCTGCTTCTCACTTGCGAGTTTCTCGCAGTAGAGCAATGCGAGAAAAACTAGCATTGGAATCGGACACATGTTAGTGAATGATTCAGCTCTCATCTGCGATTTTTTTCTCAGTCAAAATCGGACTGAGAAAAAAATCGCAGCATGCTGCTTTTTTGCGAGTTTCTCGCACCATTTGTCCCAATGATTTCCTATGGAAGGGGATTAAAAGTAGCATCACACACGCGCACCAGCGTTCACATTTGCGAGTGTGGCAGGAACTATGCTCATTAGATGAATGTGACAGCACATTCCCATAGGTTAATTAAATGACACATGTGTAATAGCTTTTATCTAATTAAGATGTTGCATGAAACTAGCATCGCAAACGCAACACACACGCGAGCAAAAAGCATCGCACTTGCGTTGCACTCGCACCTAACATGAACTAAAATCAGCCGAGTATTTTTCAGCCCAGTCGGACCGATTTTACTCGCATAGATGTGTTTCCACCCTAATGCTTCCAGCCTGTTTCCCAGCACCATCCTGTCTTCCACACGGTCCAGTCTGACTAGTCAAGAGTCAGGACCACATAATCCTCACCCTGATCTTCCTTCCTCCCACCATAGCGAGTCCCAGGACACAAGTGACCGCACACTTGGACACTCTAATGAGTGCTTTAACTTTCCATTTATGGCTTCTTCTGGCCTCTCAACGTGCACATTTCAAGAGGCACATGAGGAGATGGTGTGCGGTGATGCCCAAATATACAGTATTAGCCTAAACATAGCTCCCTATAGACAGTATTAGCCCCACATAGCCTTCTATATGTATAGTGCACGTGTATAAAAACAAAACATACTCACCTTCCTCATACTGTTTCTTCACACATAGCTTTCTCATCACATTTCTCTCCCGCTGTACATTTATCTCCCATACTGTCTCCTCACACATTCCTTGCTCTCCCCATACTGTCTCATCACACATTCCCCCTCCCCATACTATCTATTCACACATTACTTTCTCCATATACTGTCTTCTCACACTATTCTCCCACCCTACATTTTTCTCCCATACGGTCTCCTCACACATTCCCCTCTACCCATACAGTCTCCTCACACATTCCTTGATCTCCCCATACTGTCTCCTCACACTTTCCTTACTCTCCATACTGTCTCCTCACACATTCCTTGCTCTCCCCATACTGTCTCCTCACACATTCCTTGCTCTCCCCATACTGTCTCATCACACATTCCCCCTCCCCATACTATCTATTCACACATTACTTTCTCCATATACTGTCTCCTCACACTATTCTCCCACCCTACATTTTTCTCCCATACGGTCTCCTCACACATTCCCCTCTACCCATACAGTCTCCTCACACATTCCTTGATCTCCCCATACTGTCTCCTCACACATTCCTTGCTCTCCCCATACTGTCTCCTCACACATTCCTTGCTCTCCCATACTGTCTCCGCACACATTCCCCCTCCCCATACTATCGCCTCACACATTACTTTCTCCATATACTGTCTTCTCACACTATTCTCCCACCCTACATTTTTCTCCCATACAGTCTCCTCACACATTCTCCCCTCTACCCATACTGTCTCCTCACACATTCCCCCTCTACCCATACTGTCTCCTCACACATTCCTTGCTCTCCCCATACTATCTCCTCACACACTCCCGCCTCCCCATACTATCTCTTCACACATTACTTTCTCCATATACTGTCTCCTCACACTATTCTCCCACCCTACATTTTTCTCCCATACGGTCTCCTCACACATTCCCCCTCTACCTATACAGTCTCCTCACACATTCCCCCTCTACCCATACTGTCTCCTCACACATTCCTTGCTCTCCCATACTGTCTCCTCACACATTCCCCCTCCCCATACTATCTCCTCACACATTACTTTCTCCATATACTGTCTCCTCACACTATTCTCCCACCCTACATTTTTCTCCCATACAGTCTCCTCACACATTCTCCCCTCTACCCATACTGTCTCCTCACACATTCCCCCTCTACCCATACTGTCTCCTCACACATTCCCCCTCTACCCATACTGTCTCCTCACACATTCCCCCTCTACCCGTACTGTCTCCTCACACATTCCCCCTCTACCCATACTGTCTCCTCACACATTCCCCCTCTACCCATACTGTCTCCTCACACATTCCTTGCTCTCACCATACTGTCTCCTCACACATTCCTTGCTCTCCCCATACTATCTCCTCACACATTCCCCCTCTACCCGTACTGTCTCCTCACACATTCCCCCTCTACCCGTACTGTCTCCTCACACATTCCCCCTCTACCCATACTGTCTCCTCACACATTCCCCCTCTACCCGTACTGTCTCCTCACACATTCCCCCTCTACCCATACTGTCTCCTCACACATTCCCCCTCTACCCATACTGTCTCCTCACACATTCCTTGCTCTCCCCATACTGTCTCCTCACACATTCCTTGCTCTCCCCATACTGTCTCCTCACACATTCCTTGCTCTCCCATACCATCTCATCACACACTCCCGCCTCCCCATACTATCTCTTCACACATTACTTTCTCCATATACTGTCTCCTCACACTATTCTCCCACCCTACATTTTTCTCCCATACGGTCTCCTCACACATTCCCCCCTCTACCCATACAGTCTCCTCACAATAAATTACATGACAAAAATCTTTGGTTTCTTCAGCTCCATTTGAGCACTTAGGCTGGTTTCACACTACGTCTTTTTAACATCCGCTGAAAACGTTTTTTTAGCGGAAGTACGGATCCTGCTTTTACAGCAAATAACGTATGCAAACGCATATGTTATTTTGCAGGATCCTGCACTGGATATTTAGGGGCGGGCATTGGAGTCATGTGATCGGGAGTGAGGGGAGCTAGACTGGGAGCCGGCTTCTGACAGCTGCAGACGCTGGTAACCAAGGTAAACATCGGCCTTGGATACCCGATATTTATCTTGGTTACGAGTGTCTGCAGCTGCTAGGAGCAGGGCTGTCTGCACACGTAACCAACGTAAACATCGGGTAACTAAGAGAAGTGGTTACGCGATATTTACCTTGGTTACGAGTGTCTGCAGCTCTCAGGTGGGAGAGAGAGACAGGAGAGGAAGGGGGAAAGACAGAGATAGAGAGGGTGAGGGAGGAGGAGGAGAGACAGACAGATCACGCGAGACTGGTTCTGGGCATGCTCAGTACAAAAGCAGGATCCTGTTACAACGCAACTGAACGCATTCTTCTAGGCAGGATCCAGCACTCATTGAAATGCATTGCAGCTCGCGGCGCAATGTGAAGGATCCTGTGAGATGCGTAATGTAGCGACAATCAGTACCTATAAGGTGCAGTAGACTGATATCAGCGGTGTGATCAGAGTCTAGGGTGCATAGTATCCTCTCGAGGTTGCCCTGGCCTGGAAGTGCCGGTGGTCAGGGCTTCAATTATACTCGCACCTGAAATACGAGAGCACAATTGAAAGCTGGGCACCGGCTTGTTAACCCTCTCTGAGCCGGCTGTCAGAAAATGGCCAACTCCTACTCCGGGGGTCGACAAGCTGCAGCCGTCTGGGGGACACCGTCTACCACCACATCAAGCGGCTTCCACTGCGCACACCTACCAGCTGTGTTCACAGAAAATGTCCCACCTGCCCCCCCTAAATATGCCCCTGATCCAGTATTCCCAGTAGTTAGGAGTGTGACCCCCTTTTCCTTGTTCACCCCTTATTTATGTGTTCAGTACATTTTTTTTTGTGTTTTTTTTTCAGCATCTCCTGAATTATATAGAATGGAAAATGTCATCAGAAGAGACCTTGAAAGTTTCTTTCCCGCTCGGCCCTGAGCGGAGATTAATCTGCTCCAGTCCCGTGCCCTTGTGTCTACAGATAAGATAAATAATAGGGGAGGGGGTCAGAGGATCACCCGCTCATCCCCAAAAAATCCCCCGTGAGAACAGAGATTATAACGTGTCCCCCCAAATATAAAGCTCAACCAAAGACAGTGCAGAAGTGTCAGCTCTGATCCGCTACTGGAGGAAATCTGTGGAGATCAGAGCAGGTTCTAGATTCTGACAGATTCTTATCATGGACTATAAGGAGTGCAGGGTGCCTCTGAGTGTAGAGTGCAACCGAGTGTAGGGTGCCTTCCAGTGTACACTGCATCCAAGTGTAGGGTGCATTGGAGTGTAGACTGCAACCAAGTGCATGGTGCATGCGAGTGCAGGGTGCATCCAACTGTAGGGTGCAGCCAAGTGCACGATGCATGCGAGTGTGGGTGCATGTGAGTGTAGGGTGCATCCAAGTGTAGACTGCATCCAAGTGTAGACTGCAACCGAGTGCAGGGTGCATCTGAAGTGTAGAGTGTCTCTGAGTGCACGGTGCATCCAAGTGTAGGGTGCATCCGAATGTAGGGTGCATTTCAGTGTACACTGCATCCAAGTGTAGGGTGCATCCGAGTGTAGACTGCAATCGAGTACACGGTACATGCGAGTGTAGGGTGCAGCCGAGTGCACGGTGCATGCGAGTGTGGGTGCATGTGAGTGTAGGGTGCATCCAAGTATAGACTGCATCTAAGTGTAGACTGCAACCAAGTGCAGGGTGCAACTGAAGTGTAGGGTGCCTCCGAGTGCACGGTGCATTCAAGTGTAGGGTACATCCGCATGTAGGGTGCATTTCAGTGTATAGTGTATACTGCATCCAAGTGTAGGGTGCATCAGAGTGTAGACTGCAACCAAGTGCACAGTACATGCGAGTGTAGGGTACATGCGAGTGTAGGGTACATGCGAGTGTAGGGTACATGCGAGTGTAGGGTACATGCGAGTGTAGGGTACATGCGAGTGTAGGGTGCATGCGAGTGTATGGTGCAGGCGAGTGTACGGTGCAGGCGAGTGTAGGGTACATACGAGTGTAGGGTGCAGGCGAGTGTACGGTGCAGGCGAGTGTAGGGTGCAGCCGAGTGTGCAAGAGGGCCACAAGCTTTGAGACACATTTTGGTTTTCACATCTTGTGGCTTTGGTGTTTTTTGCTTTTAGTAGAACGTTTCTATGGTTACTGATATACAATTATAAACATTCCATCAGTTTCTCCATTCTAGATCAACAAATTCATGAAATTTCTGGCAGACCTGTGCAAACCAAGGCCTGGGGCCATCACTGGACCAGGACAGAATGGACACTGGAAGCAATGGCCACGGGCCGCTCTCTCCATCTCCATTGTCTTTATTTCACCAGTGTCGGCATCCTCGGGATTCAGATATCGGAGAATGTAATGATGGAGGATGAGGGGGGAAACTCAGGGGCCAATACCCAGCCGCCCAGGGGCCGATACCCAGCCGCCTAGGGGCCGATACCCAGCCGCCCAGGGGCCCATACACAGCCGCCCAGGGGCCGATACCCAGCCGCCCAAGGGCCGATACCCAGCCGCCCAGGGGCCGATACCCAGCCGCCCAGGGGCCGATACCCAGCCGCCCAGGGGCCGATACCCAGCCGCCCAGGGGCCGATACCCAGCCGCCCAGGGGTCGATACCCAGCCGCCCAGGGGCCGATACCCAGCCGCCCAGGGGTCGATACCCAGCCGCCCAGGGGCCGATACCCAGCCGCCCAGGGGCCCATACACAGCTGCCCAAGGGCCGATACGCAGCCGCCGGGGGAAGGGCAGAAGTCTGGAGGAATCGGGGTCAGCGCTGGAAATATTCAGTCTTTATAGAAACTTCATGGATTTGTCAATAAAATGTAACAACTGATGGAATGTTTAGAATTGTCCATAACCATAGAAACAGCCGAGTAACAGAGGGAAACACCGAAGAGGCAAAATGTGAAAACCCAAACTTTTTCTCCAGTTGCAGCGCCCCCTCCCCCATCTAATCTTTCCTATTCACATACAGTGATACATAAGTATCTAGTCATTGAGGACAGACAGTGGCTCTGGAGGTCACAGCTGCAGCCTCATACCCCCCCTCCCCATATGTCTCTTCATCCCTGCACTCCTCTCCTGGACGCCCCCAAAAACATCACATTCTTAATGCGGTGCCCACCCAGTCCTCCCAGGAGTCAGAAGTGCGACCCCCTTTTCACTTTATTCCTCTCCCTGGACCCCACTTGTGTGTTCTGTACTTTTTGGGGGGTTATTTCGGAAGCTTCTGGAGAAAACAGGATGGAAAGAGTCTTCAGAAGAGACCTTGAAAGTTTTCCCAAGTTTGTGTCCCGCTCCTCGGCCCTGAGCGGTGCCCTTGTGTCTACAGATTAGATACATAGTAGAGGGGGGGTCATCGAGGATCACAGCGCATGCCGAAATAATCCCCCATGAAAACAGACATTATATTGTGTCCCCCCAAATAAAGGGCTCAGCCAAGCTCTGATCCACTAGTGGAGGCAGGGGTGATGCTGGGAGTTGGGGGCACGGTCAGCCGCCTCAGGGTCCAAGAGGATCCTCAGGGGCCGGAGTTTTGCTGCCCCTTTGAGTGGGATTCGGCCATTTACCGAGCAACACGGACAGTCGGTTTGCATGTATAAGCCTCCCTGCATTCAATCATATCCGCATCACGGGGGGTCTTGGCGACATCAACAGACGGATCAGGTCCCTCCTCCGCAGAGAAGAAGGTGGCGGGAAAGTACCTGCTCCAATGGAGCGGAGGATACAGGGGAAGTGGGGACAGAGGAGGAATCTGAGGGAGCGCTGTGCAGAGATCGGGCATCGTGGGGGACAGTGTGAGGGCACAGGATAGAGATCAGGCAGTGTGGGGGGACAGTGTGAGGGCACAGTATAGAGATTGGGCAGTGTGGGGGGACAGTGTGAGGGAACAGGATAGAGATTGGGCAGTGTGGGGGGGACAGTGTGAGGGCACAGGATAGAGATTGGGCAGTGTGGGGGAGACAGTGTGAGGGAACAGGATAGAGATCAGGCAGTGTGGGGGGACAGTGTGAGGGCACAGTATAGAGATTGGGCAGTGTGGGGGGACAGTGTGAGGGAACAGGATAGAGATTGGGCAGTGTGGGGGAGACAGTGTGAGGGCACAGGATAGAGATTGGGTAGCGTGGGGGGGACAGTGTGAGGGAACAGGATAGAGATCGGGCAGTGTTGGGGGACAGTGTGAGGGCACAGTATAGAGATCGGGCAGCATGGGGGGGGGACAGTGTGAGGGCACAGGATAGAGATTGGGCAGCGTGGGGGGACAGTGAGAGGGCACAGGATAGAGATCAGGCAGTGTGAGGGCACAGTATAGAGATCGGGCAGTGTGGGGGGGGGGGGACAGTGTGAGGGCACAGTATAGAGATCGGGCAGTGTGGGGGGGGACAGTGTGAGGGCACAGGATAGAGATCGGGCAGTGTGAGGGCACAGTATAGCGATTGGGCAGTGTGGGGGGGACAGTGTGAGGGCACAGTATAGAGATTGGGCAGCGTGGGGGGACAGTGTGAGGGCACAGGATAGAGATCGGGCAGTGTGAGGGCACAGTATAGAGATCGGGCAGCGTGGGGGGACAGTGTGAGGGCACAGGATAGAGATCGGGCAGCGTGGGGGGGGACAGTGTGAGGGCACAGGATAGAGATTGGGCAGTGTGGGGGGACAGTGTGAGGGCACAGGATAGAGATCAGGCAGTGTTGGGGGGACAGTGTGAGGGCACAGGATAGAGATTGGGCAGTGTGGGGGGACAGTGTGAGGGCACAGGATAGAGATCAGGCAGTGTGGGGGGGGGACAGTGTGAGGGCACAGGATAGAGATTGGGCAGCGTGGGGGGGACAGTGTGAGGGCACAGTATAGAGATCGGGCAGCGTGGGGGGGACAGTGTGAGGGCACAGTATAGAGATCGGGCAGTGTGGGGGGGGACAGTGTGAGGGCACAGTATAGAGATCGGGCAGCGTGGGGGGGACAGTGTGAGGGCACAGTATAGAGATTGGGCAGTGTGGGGGGGACAGTGTGAGGGCACAGTATAGAGATTGGGCAGTGTGGGCGGGGACAGTGTGAGGGCACAGTATAGAGATCGGGCAGTGTGGGGGGGGACAGTGTGAGGGCACAGTATAGAGATCGGGCAGCGTGGGGGGGACAGTGTGAGGGCACAGGATAGAGATTGGGCAGTGTGGGGGAGACAGTGTGAGGGCACAGGATAGAGATTGGGCAGCGTGGGGGGGACAGTGTGAGGGCACAGTATAGAGATTGGGCAGTGTGGGGGGGGGCAGTATGAGGGCACAGTATAGAGATCGGGCAGTGTGGGGGGGGGGACAGTGTGAGGGCACAGTATAGAGATCGGGCAGCGTGGGGGGGACAGTGTGAGGGCACAGGATAGAGATTGGGCAATGTGGGGGGGACAGTGTGAGGGAACGGGATAGAGATCGGGCAGTGTTGGGGGACAGTGTGAGGGCACAGTATAGAGATTGGGCAGCATGAGGGGGGACAGTGTGAGGGCACAGGATAGAGATCAGGCAGCGTGGGGGGACAGTGAGAGGGCACAGGATAGAGATCAGGCAGTGTGAGGGCACAGTATAGATATCGGGCAGTGTGGGGGGGGACAGTGTGAGGGCACAGTATAGAGATCGGGCAGTGTGGGGGGACAGTGGGAGGGCACAGTATAGAGATTGGGCAGCGTGGGGGGACAGTGTGAGGGCACAGGATAGAGATCGGGCAGCGTGGGGGGGACAGTGTGAGGGCACAGGATAGAGATCAGGCAGCGTGGGGGGACAGTGTGAGGGCACAAGATAGAGATTGGGCAGTGTGGGGGGGGACAGTATGAGGGCACAGGATAGAGATTGGGCAGTGTGAGGGCACAGGATAGAGATCAGGCAGTGTGGGGGGGGGACAGTGTGAGGGCACAGGATAGGAGATTGGGCAGCGTGGGGGGGACAGTGTGAGGGCACAGGATAGAGATCAGGAAGTGTGGGGGGGGGGGACAGTGTGAGGGCAGAGGATAGAGATTGGGCAGCATGGGGGAGGACAGTGTGAGGGCACAGTATAGTGATGAGGCAGTGTGGGGGGACAGTGTGAGGGCACAGGATAGGGATCAGGCAGCGTGGGGGGACAATGTGAGGGCACAGTATAGAGATTGGGCAGTGTGGGGGGACAATGTGAGGGCACAGTATAGAGATTGGGCAGTGTGGGGGGACAGTGTGAGGGCACAGTATAGAAATCGGGCAGTGTGGGGGGGACAGTGTGAGGGCACAGGATAGAGATCAGGCAGCGTGGGGGGGACAGTATGAGGGCACAGTATAGAGATTGGGCAGTGTGGGGGGGACAGTGTATAGTTACATAGTTACTTAGGTTGAAAAAAGACCTAGGTCCATCTAGTTCCTCTTCCTCCACCAGTTCTACATTTAGTCACTAAGTCATTTATAACCAACAATGTTGTGTGTACTGAGGAAATCATCCAGCCCTTTTTTGAAAGCTGTTCTAGTATCTGCCATTACTACCTCTTGTGGTCGCATTCCACAGTCTGACCGCTCTAACTGTAAAGAACCCTTTCCTATTTAGCTGCCGGAATCTCTTCTCTTCCCCCGCAGTGAGTGCCCCCCGCAGTGAGTGCCCCCTGGTCCTTAGTACTGTCTTTGGAAGAAATAAGTCCTGCGCCGTCCTTTATATTGACCACACATGTATTTATACATATAAATGAGATCTCCTCTGAGACGTCTTTTTTTCTAAGCTAAACATGTCTAACTTTTTCAACCTGTCATCATACGGGCGGCCTCCATTCCTCATCATACGGGCGGCCTCCATTCCTCATCATACGGGCGGCCTCCATTCCTCATCATACGGGCGGCCTCCATTACTCATCATACGGGCGGCCTCCATTCCTCATCATACGGGCGGCCTCCATTCCTCATCATACGGGCGGCCTCCATTCCTCATCATACGGGCGGCCTCCATTCCTCATCATATGGGAGGCCTCCATTCCTCATCATACGGGCGGCCTCTATTCCTCATCATACGGGCGGCCTCCATTCCTCATCATACGGGCGGCCTCTATTACTCATCATACGGGCGGCCTCCATTCCTCATCATACGGGCGGCCTCCATTCCTCATCATACGGGCGGCCTCCATTAGTCATCATACGGGCGGCCTCCATTCCTCATCATACGGGCGGCCTCCATTCCTCATCATACGGGCGGCCTCCATTCCTCATCATACGGGCGGCCTCCATTCCTCATCATATGGGAGGCCTCCATTACTCATCATATGGGAGGCCTTCCATTCCTTGTAGTAATCTAGTTGCCGCCTTTGAACTGACTCTAACTTCTGAATGTCCTTTTTAAAATGTGGAGCCCAAAACTGGATCCCGTATTCCAGATGTGGCCTTACAAGTGATTTATAGAGGGGTAACAATACGTTGGGATCACGGGATCTAATCTCTCTTTTTATACACCCTAGAATCTTGTTTGCTTTTGCAGCTGCTGCCTGACATTGATGCTGCTGCTCAGCTCATTTGTAATGAGAATACCCAAGTCTTTCTCCTGTTCTGTAGCCCCGAGTTTACTTCCATTTAATGTATACGCAGCTATAGGATTACTCCGTCCTAGGTGCATGACTTTACATTTATCACCATTATATCTCATTTGCCGAGTATCTGCCCATTCTGACATCTTATCCAGATCTTTTTGTAATATTATACTATCCAGGTCAGTTTTTAATATCCTACATAGTTTGGTGTCATCAGCAAAGACTGACACTGTACTATCAATCCTATCCACAAGGTCATTAATAAAGAGAGTAAAAAGAATCGGTCCAAGCACAGATCCCTGCGGCCCCCACTGCTCCCAGTACAGATCCCTGCGGTCCCCACTGCTCCCAGTACAGATCCCTGCGGTCCCCACTGCTCCCAGTACAGATCCCTGCTGCCCCCACTGCTCCCAGTACAGATCCCTGCGGCCCCCACTGCTCCCAGTACAGATCCCTGCGGCCCCCACTGCTCCCAGTACAGATCCCTGCGGTCCCCACTGCTCCCAGTACAGATCCCTGCGGTCCCCACTGCTCCCAGCACAGATCCCTGCGGCCCCCACTGCTCCCAGTACAGATCCCTGCGGTCCCCACTGCTCCCAGCACAGATCCCTGCGGCCCCCACTGCTCCCAGTACAGATCCCTGCGGTCCCCACTGCTCCCAGCACAGATCCCTGCGGCCCCACTGCTCCCAGTACAGATCCCTGCGGTCCCCACTGCTCCCAGTACAGATCCCTGCGGCCCCCACTACTTCCAGTACAGATCTCTGCGGCCCCCACTGCTCCCAGTACAGATCCCTGCGGCCCCCACTGCTCCCAGTACAGATCCCTGCGGTCCCCACTGCTCCCAGTACAGATCCCTGCGGTCCCCACTGCTCCCAGTACAGATCCCTGCGGCCCCCACTGCTCCCAGTACAGATCCCTGCGGTCCCCACTGCTCCCAGTACAGATCCCTGCGGTCCCCACTGCTCCCAGTACAGATCCCTGCGGTCCCCACTGCTCCCAGTACAGATCCCTGCGGCCCCCACTGCTCCCAGCACAGATCCCTGCGGCCCCCACTGCTCCCAGTACAGATCCCTGCGGCCCCCACTGCTCCCAGTACAGATCCCTGCAGTCCCCACTGCTCCCAGCACAGATCCCTGCGGCCCCCACTGCTCCCAGTACAGATCCCTGCGGCCCCCACTGCTCCCAGTACAGATCCCTGCGGCCTCCACTGCTCCCAGTACAGATCCCTGCGGCCCCCACTGCTCCCAGTACAGATCCCTGCGGCCCCCACTGCTCCCAGTACAGATCCCTGCGGCCCCCACTGCTCCCAGTACAGATCCCTGCGGCCCCCACTGCTCCCAGTACAGATCCCTGCGGTCCCCACTGCTCCCAGTACAGATCCCTGCGGCCCCCACTGCTCCCAGTACAGATCCCTGCGGTCACCACTGCTCCCAGTACAGATCCCTGCGGCCCCCACTGCTCCCAGTACAGATCCCTGCAGTCCCCACTGCTCCCAGCACAGATCCCTGCGGCCCCCACTGCTCCCAGTACAGATCCCTGCGGCCCCCACTGCTCCCAGTACAGATCCCTGCGGCCTCCACTGCTCCCAGTACAGATCCCTGCGGCCCCCACTGCTCCCAGTACAGATCCCTGCGGCCCCCACTGCTCCCAGTACAGATCCCTGCGGCCCCCACTGCTCCCAGTACATATCCCTGCGGTCCCCACTGCTCCCAGTACAGATCCCTGCGGCCCCCACTGCTCCCAGTACATATCCCTGCGGCCCCCACTGCTCCCAGTACAGATCCCTGCGGCCCCCACTGCTCCCAGTACAGATCCCTGCGGCCCCCACTGCTCCCAGTACAGATCCCTGCGGTCCCCACTGCTCCCAGTACAGATCCCTGCAGTCCCCACTGCTCCCAGTACAGATCCCTGCGGTCCCCACTGCTCCCAGTACAGATCCCTGCGGCCCCCACTGCTCCCAGTACAGATCCCTGCGGCACCCCACTGCTCCCAGTACAGATCCCTGCGGCCCCCACTGCTCCCAGTACAGATCCCTGCGGCCCCCACTGCTCCCAGTACAGATCCCTGCGGCCCACACTGCTCCCAGTACAGATCCCTGCGGCCCCCACTGCTCCCAGTACAGATCCCTGCGGTCCCCACTACTTCCAGTACAGATCTCTGCGGCCCCCACTGCTCCCAGTACAGATCCCTGCGGTCCCCACTGCTGACTATAGCCCATTTAGAGAATGTAGCATTTATGACTACTCTTTGTTTTCTATCTTTTAGCCAATTCCTTACCCAGTTGCATATTGTGTCCCCTAGTCCTTGCTTCTGGAGCTTTAGTATAAGGCTATTATGTGGTACAGGAGCAAATGCCTTTGCAAAGTCCAAATAAATCACATCAGCTGCATTACCAATATCCAGATCTGCACTGACCCCCTCATAGAACCCCAACAGGTTGGTTAGACACGACTTATCTTTCATGAATCCATGCTGTTTGTCAGTTATCATATTATTTTCTGCAATATATTTTTGCATGTCATTTCTTAAAATGCCCTCAAAAACTTTGCATACTACTGATGTCAGGCTTACTGGACGGTAGTTGCCTGGATCCACCCTCTTACCTTTCTTAAATATCGGTACCACATCAGCAATCCTCCAATCCTGAGGCACCAACCCTGTTACAAGCGAGTCTAAAAAGATGAGATACAGCGGTCTGTCGATTACGGAGCTCAATTCCCTCAATATTCGTGGATGAATGCCATCTGGCCCTGGGGATTTGTCAATGTTTAATTTACTCAGACGTAGGCGTACTTCATCTTGTGTTAAATTAATTATATCGGGTGATGGACTTTGATTTTTCACTTGTTGAATGATCCCTGGTACAGTCAGTTCCTTGGTGAATACAGATGAGAAATGACTATTTAATATCTCAGTCTTTTGTTTGTCCTCTATAACTAACTTACACAGGATAGATATATCTAACTATAACACAGGATAGAGATTGGGCAGCGTGGGGGGACAGTGTGAGGGCACAGGATAGAGATCGGGCAGTGTGGGGGGACAGTATAGAGATCGGGCAGTGTGGGGGGACAGTGTGAGGGCACAGGATAGAGATTGGGCAGTGTGGGGGGGACAGTGTGAGGGCACAGGATAGAGATCGGGCAGTGTGAGGGCACAGTATAGAGATCGGGCAGTGTGGGGGGACAGTGTGAGGGCACAGGATAGAGATTGGGCAGTGTGGGGGGGGGACAGTGTGAGGGCACAGGATAGAGATTGAGCAGTGTGGGGGGGACAGTGTGAGGGCACAGGATAGAGATCAGGCAGTGTGAGGGCACAGTATAGAGATCGGGCAGTGTGGGGGGACAGTGTGAGGGCACAGGATAGAGATTGAGCAGTGTGGGGGGGACAGTGTGAGGGCACAGGATAGAGATCGGGCAGCGTGGGGGGGGACAGTGTGAGGGCACAGTATAGAGATTGGGCAGCATGGGGGGACAGTGTGAGGGCACAGGATAGAGATTGAGCAGTGTGGGGGGGACAGTGTGAGGGCACAGGATAGAGATCGGGCAGCGTGGGGGGGACAGTGTGAGGGCACAGGATAGAGATCGTGTGGGGGGACAGTGTGAGGGCACAGGATAGAGATCGTGTGGGGGGACAGTGTGAGGGCACAGGATAGAGATCGTGTGGGGGGACAGTGTGAGGGCACAGGATAGAGATTGGGCAGTGTGGGGGGACAGTGTGAGGGCACAGGATAGAGATCAGGCAGTGTGGGGGGGGGACAGTGTGAGGGCACAGGATAGAGATCGGGCAGTGTGGGGGGACAGTGTGAGGGCACAGTATAGAGATCGGGCAGTGGGGGGTGGGGGGGACAGTGTGAGGGCACAGGATAGAGATCGGGCAGTGTGAGGGCACAGGATAGAGATTGGGCAGCGTGGGGGGGGACAGTGTGAGGGCACAGTATAGTGATCAGGCAGTGTGGGGGGACAGTGTGAGGGCACAGGATAGAGATTGGGCAGCGTGGGGGGGACAGTGTGAGGGCACAGGATAGAGATTGGGCAGCGTGGGGGGACAGTATGAGGGCACAGTATAGAGATCGGGCAGCGTGGGGGGGGGACAGTGTGAGGGCACAGTATAGAGATCGGGCAGTGGGGGGTGGGGGGGACAGTGTGAGGGCACAGGATAGAGATCGGGCAGTGTGAGGGCACAGGATAGAGATTGGGCAGCGTGGGGGGACAGTATGAGGGCACAGTATAGAGATCGGGCAGCGTGGGGGGGGACAGTGTGAGGGCACAGTATAGTGATCAGGCAGTGTGGGGGGACAGTGTGAGGGCACAGGATAGAGATTGGGCAGCGTGGGGGGGACAGTGTGAGGGCACAGGATAGAGATTGGGCAGCGTGGGGGGACAGTATGAGGGCACAGTATAGAGATCGGGCAGCGTGGGGGGGGGACAGTGTGAGGGCACAGTATAGAGATCGGGCAACGTGGGGGGGACAGTGTGAGGGCACAGGATAGAGATTGGGCAGCGTGGGGGGGACAGTGTGAGGGCACAGGATAGAGATCGAGCAGCGTGGGGGGGACAGTGTGAGGGCACAGTATAGAGATCGGGCAGCGTGGGGGGGACAGTGTGAGGGCACAGTATAGAGATCGGGCAGCGTGGGGGGGGGACAGTGTGAGGGCACAGTATAGAGATCGGGCAGCGTGGGGGGGACAGTGTGAGGGCACAGTATAGAGATCGGGCAGCCTGGGGGGGACAGTGTGAGGGCACAGGATAGAGATCAGGCAGTGCGGGGGGGACAGTGTGAGGGCACAGGATAGAGATCAGGCAGTGTGGGGGGGGACAGTGTGAGGGCACAGGATAGAGATCAGGCAGTGTGGGGGGGACAGTGTGAGGGAACAGTATAGAGACTTTCTGCATCTCTTGGAAGGAAAAATGCAGCGTCCAAAATGCTCAAAATAATTGACCTGCTGCAGATGTAAATCTGCCCCAAAAACTGCAAGAAGAAAATAAGAAACTTGTGCAGGAGACGTCCGGATTTTCATTCACTTTTCTGGCATCAGGAAATTGTGAGAAATGTGCACAGAATAAAGCTGCAATGTGTGCACAGAATAAAGCTGCAATGTTTGCACAGAATAAAGCTGCAATGTGTGCACAGAATAAAGCTGCAATGCGTGCACAGAATAAAGCTGCAATGTGTGCACAGAATAAAGCTGCAATGCGTGCACAGAATAAAGCTGCAATGCGTGCACAGAATAAAGCTGCAATGTGTGCACAGAATAAAGCTGCAATGTTTGCACAGAATAAAGCTGCAATGTTTGCACAGAATAAAGCTGCAATGTGTGCACAGAATAAAGCTGCAATGTGTGCACAGAATAAAGCTGCAATGTGTGCACAGAATAAAGCTGCAATGCGTGCACAGAATAAAGCTGCAATGGGTGCACAGAATAAAGCTGCAATGCGTGCACAGAATAAAGCTGCAATGCGTGCACAGAATAAAGCTGCAATGCGTGCACAGAATAAAGCTGCATTGCGTGTACAGAATAAAGCTGCAATGCGTGCACAGAATAAAGCTGCAATGTGTGCACAGAATAAAACTGCAATGTGTGCACAGAATAAAACTGCAATGTGTGCACAGAATAAAGCTGCAATGTGTGCACAGGCCCCAAGAGGGACAGTGGGTGGGTTATATTTTGTGGAGGGGGCACAGTGAGGGGCACTGATTATTCGGGGGCACAGCATAGGGCAGATATCTGTATTACCACGCTGTTAGTTGTAAGGGCATCATATCGGGAAGTGCTGCAGACGATGAGACAAGATGGAAGTCATCATGGCGTCTGGAGAAGATGGAGGTGAAAATAAAGAGAACATCGATCAGAGGAGATGTCACCTATAAGGCACCGGGATGACAATGTGTGTGACACTGACCATGTCTCATCAGTACTGCGGATCCTGTATGGTCTGATGAAGGCTGGCAACTCCCAGCATGCATCTCCTTACCATTGCTAAGGACGTACTGGGAGTTGTAGGTTCAGGTGATACAAATGTATATGGGGCTGCCTCAAAGTTCAATTTAATTGCTATACTAAGTTTTGTATTTGTAGTCAAAACACTGAATCTGGTGATGTATTCATGTACTGATCATAGTTCTAGTAATGTATTAATGTACTGATGGTGGTTCTGGTGCTGTATTCATGTACCAATGAAGGTTCTGATGGGGTATTCCTGTACTGATGGTGGTTCTGGTGATGTATTCATGTAGTTCCTAAGTACTATGATGTCCCTACACACAGCCCTCCGCACAGTATGATGTCCCCACACAGTATGTCGTTCTTACACACCCCTCACCCCTGAAGTGTCTGTAAGGAGCAGATCTGAGGATGATCTAGCTTTGCTATGCCTCTGTAGTGTCTTTAGCACAGAAGATCTGAGGATGTTGGAGATTTTGCCCATTCTAGACCTAGTCATTACTTTTGCAGCCTCCATTACAGCCCCCAGGGTATAGATACCCTAATAATGAAGATTTCCATTCACTAATCTCGTTTATTTCACCATTCTGCACAGCTTTAGATTTTAGAGTTTATTTTGAGATGAGATAATTATTGCTCCCTAGAATCTGGTGCTAGTGCCGGTGCGGAGGAGGTCGCGGGCTGCGATGGAGGAGGTCGCGGGCTGCGATGGAGGAGGTCGCGGGCTGCAATGGAGGAGGTCGCGGGCTGTAATGGTGGAGGTCGCGGGCTGCAATGGAGGAGGTCGCGGGCTGCAATGGAGAAGGTCGCGGGCTGCAGTGGAAGAGGTTGCGGGCTGCGGAGGAAGAGGTCGCGGGCTGCAGAGGAAGAGGTCGCGGGCTGCGGTGGAGGAGGTTGCGGGCTGCGGTGGAGGAGGTCGTGGGCTGCGGTGGAGGAGGTTGTGGGCTGCGATGGTGGAGGTCGCGGGCTGCGGTGGAGAATGTCGTGGGCTGCGGTGGAGGAGGTCGCGGGCTGCGATGGAGGAGGTCGCGGGCTGCAATGGAGGAGGTCGCGGGCTGCAATGGAGGAGGTCGCAGGCTGCAATGGAGAAGGTCGCGGGCTGCAATGGAGAAGGTCGCGGGCTGCAATGGAGGAGGTTGCGGGCTGCGATGGAGGAGGTCGCGGGCTACGGTGGAGGAAGTCGCGGGCTGCGATGGAGGAGGTTGCGGGCTGCAATGGAGGAGGTCGCGAGCTGCAATGGAGGAGGTCGCGGGCTGCAATGGAGAAGGTCGCGGGCTGCAATGGAGGAGGTCGCGGGCTACGGTGGAGGAAGTCGCAGGCTGCGGTGGAGGAGGGCGCAGATTTCTAGAATCTCCAGATAATAAAATACTGCGGGTCCATTAGTCAACAACTGATCCAGAAGTGAAGAATCAGGAGACATCACTGCGCTCCTCTCAGACAATTTATGGGGGGCTCCGTTCTGTGGGTGCGGGGGGCTGAGGGTCATCTTCGAGGACTATCTAGCCCTCACATTTTCTTCCTTCCCCTGAGGACCGGCGTCAGAGTTTAGAGAACTGGATGAGGTTTCGGTTGATTTCAGACACGTTGCGGCACCCTGCGGAGGAGAATGGAGGAGTGAGTGGTCCCAGGAGACCCCTGTAATGCAGAACCCAAGGGGTCCACAATCTGATGATCTGGCAGCCTCACCGGACAGCGCCATGGACAGCCGGAACTCGTCGGCCAGGATCTGCAGCACGCCCCGGACGCCTTCTTCTCCCTGGTGAGAGACAGGAGCCCGGTAACGACTGACCCCCGATATCTGCCGGGACCCCGCAGCGAGAGACCCTCTCCCACCTTGTATGCGAGACCCCAGACGATGGGGCGTCCGATGAACACGCACTTCGCTCCCAGAGCCAGCGCCTTCAGGACATCGCTGCCCGTCCGGATCCCCCCGTCTATGTACACCTCGATCCGACCCTGCACCGCGTCCACCACCTCCGACAGCGCGTCAATCTGCGGAGACAAGAGCTATGAGGGCTCAGGAGGGTGGAGAGGGCGCCACTGTCTGCCGGACGTTATGTCTGGGGTCTCCGGGGGGTCGCAGTCTGGTACTGGGGGCTCTGTGGGTACAGACCCAAGAGGGTGGGTAACGGCAGCACAAAACTCAATGCAAGGGTATAAAAAGCACAGAAAGTGAAGCACGGAAACAGCTGAGACCATGGACAAGCAGAGCTGCAGTGTAAAGCATTGGGGATAGACGAAAAAGAAGCCCGAGTCATAATGATAACTTCAGGCTACCATAGACTGTAATAGGCAATGCAGCTGAGCTGTGGTCAGTGCTTATATGTCCTAATAGAGCAGAGCTGCAGTGTAAAGCATTGGGGATGGACTAAGTAGAAGCCTGAGACATAATAACTTCAAGCTACCATAGACTGTAATAGAGAATGATGGAAAGTAGAAAAATCCAGCACTTTATCCTATAACTTGCTAAGAGTACCTGCCACCACAAACACTGGTGGAACCCACCCAGGTATATCTGCTGCCCGCACCTGTATACCAGGAGGGGAGGTCCGTCCGCTCTCAGCAACCGCCATTGTCTGTTTCATGCTTTCCTATGGTCAGAATTTGCTCCCCTGATGACTCCACCGGCGAAACGCATTGTAATGTGTGGCACCCCCCCCTCATATGGATCAGTCAAGAATTATTTGCACCCAATTATATGAAGTATCTGGAGCAGGGACGAGCGTAACCGAACTCTGTAAAGTGCGGGGTCCGTACTGAACACAAGGTTTCAGGGTCTCAGATCCGAACACGAACCTTTACCTGTACATCTGGTACTTGTTCGGGTTTGTTATCCGAATAAAGCTTGTTGAAAAGCCACAGAGCAGCCAATCAACAAGCTTCTCTGGTGTGGGCACTTCCAGCCAAATCACTGACATGTCAGGTATGGGCATGCCTGTGATTGGCTGATCCCCCATCATTGATAACCAGGTGCAGTAAAGCAGACAGCTGGGGGCTGGTATACTTAGGCTGGGGAGCCCCATGGTTATTGGTCCCTCCCAGCCTAAAAATAGCAGCCCACAGCCGCCCAGGATTATCACATCCATTAAATGCGACAGTCCCAGAACTTTACCCTTGCCCTGGTGCGGTGGCAATCTGGGTAATATAAGGGGTTAATGATAGATGTTACTTGTCAAATACAGCTGTCATCGAGGCCTGAGTTAGTAATAAACAGGGGCCTATGATATGAGCCCCTCATTGCTAATCTGTAAGTGAAAAAAATAAAAACACCAAAAAATTCTTAATTTGAAATAAAATACACACTTTCACCCCTTTTTTAACCCTCAAAACACTGATGCAGGTCCGGCGGAATCCACACAACATCCACAATGATCCCGGCTCTGCTACATCCAGAGGCTGCGGTGAGCAGTGACATTAGAAAACGCGACCGATCACTGCGGCTGTGAGAGGCGGTGACATCAGTTAGGTCACCAGAGGTCACAGCCGGGTAACAAGTGTGACCACCGGTGAACTCGCCAGATTGCAGGACTCGGCAGCACGGTAGTCCGGCACTGAGGTCACCGGAGTTCACACTCAGTTGATTGCCGGACTGCTGTGCGGCCGTGTCCCACAATCCAACAGTCCAGCAGCAGGGGTTCACCGGCAGTCGTTGGATGTCGTCGTGAGTTACCTCGGACCTGCAGGGGGGGTTTGGGGTTTAATAAAGAGGAGGAGGAGGAGGAGGAGGGAGTGTGGTTTTTATCTCAAATAAAGAATTTTGTGGGTTTGGATTTATTTTTTTTCTTACTTGGTTAGTACCTCACTATTACTAACTTAGGGCTTGATGGCAGCTGTGATTTTTGACATGTCATAGCTGTCGTTAACCCCTTATATTACCCAGAATGCACAGTGGAGCTGCAGTTCTTTTGTATAATTGCACAGCGCGGTGTATACCGTGGCCAGCTCTCCGTCCAGCTGCCGGCCGCCGTGGTTGGACACGATGATTCCCTGCACTCCGTGTTCCACCGCCAGCTCCGCATCCTCCTTGGTCAGAATCCCTTTCACGATGATTGGCAGCCGAGTCAGACTTCTCAGCCAAGAAACATCCTTCCAACTAATGGACGGGTCCAGAGTGTTCACTGGGACCCCATAATTATCGGGACCGCAGTGCTCCTAACAAAACATCCAGAAAGACACCAATGAGTATGAGGAGGTCACTAAACTTAAAAAAAAATAAAATATATATATATAGGACTCACGAGATACCAGGGACACAGTAATAAAACTACTAGACACCAGGGACACTAATGAAACCCACTAGACATCAGGGACTCAAGAATAAAACCCACTAGACATCAGGGACACAATAATGAAACCCGACACCAGGGACACTAATGAAACCCACTAGACACAAGGATAAAACCCACTAGACACCAGGGACACAATAATGAAACCCACTAGACATCAGGGACACAAGAATAAAACCCACCAGACACCAGGGACACAGTAATGAAACCCACTAGACATCAGGGACATAAGAATAAAACCCACTAGACACCAGGGACACAGTAATGAAACCCACTAGACATCAGGGACACAAGAATAAAACCCACTAGACACCAGGGACACAGTAATGAAACCCACTAGACATCAGGGACACAAGAATAAAACCCACTAGACACCAGGGACACAATAATGAAACCCACTAGACATCAGGGACATAAGAATAAAACCCACTAGACACCAGGGACACAATAATGAAACCCACTAGACACAAGAATAAAACCCACTAGACACCAGGGACGTTATAATAAAACCTACCAGACAACAGTAACGTTATAATAAAACCCACTAGACACCAGGGATACAGTAATAAAACCCACTAGATAAAATAATAAAATCCACTAGGCACCAGGGATCTCATTATAAAACCCCCTGGTCACCAGGGATATAGTAATAACTCTTAAACTGCACTTACCTCGAAAACTCCCTCGAAGTTCTTCACCTTGAGGTGCGGAGGCAGCCGGAAGTTGTTGCGGATGTCGCTCCTCCTCTTGCCGGTGTATGGGACGTCCACAGTAAGGACCAGAGCCTGAAACCCCAGCGCCTCCACCCGCTGCACCAGCTGTTCCGACAGCCTCCGGTCCCGGTACACGTAGAGCTGGAACCACCGGAAACCGTCCGGGGCGGCGGAGACGATCTCCTCCACGGAGCAGGTGGAATAGGTGCTGGCCACATAGCACAGACTCAGAGCCTCGGCCGCTGCCGCATCGAGAGTGAGGAGGAAAAAATCTCATCAGTATATAACTCATAGGCAGGGCGAGCAGAGGGAAGATTCTCCTCCCAGACTACCAGGGAATTCACCACCAAGACCACCAGCTTCTCCAAAGAAGCAGAACACTGAACCAGGAAAGAACAGCAGCTGCTTGGCAGCAACCAACCCAAGGACCATCGATTGTCACCGTCCAGCCCAAAGAACCATCGATCGGCAGCATCCAATCCAAAAAGACATAGATCGTCAGTATCCAACCAAAAGAACCATCGATCAGCAGCCTCCAACCCAAAGAACCGTCGATCAGCAGCATCCAGCCCAAAGAACCATTGATTTGCAGCATCCAACCCAAAGAAGCATCAAATGGCAGCATCCAACCTAAATAACCATCAATCACCAGCATCCAATCCAAATAACCATCTATCGGCACCAGCCAGCCCAAAGAACCATCGATCGGCAGCCTCCAATCCAAAGAACCAGCGATCGGCAGCATCCAGTCCAAAGAACCATCAATCGGCAACATCCAACCCAAAGAAACACCAATCAGCAGCATCCAACCCAAAGAACCATCAATCAGCAGCATCCAACCCAAAGAACCATCAATCAGCAGCATCCAACCCAAAGAAGCATCGATCGTCAGCATCCAACCCAAACAAGCATCGATCGTCAGCATCCAACCCAAAGAACCATCAATCGGCAGTATCCAGTCCAAAGAACTATCGATCGGCAGCCTCCAATCCAAAGAACCAGCGATCAGCAGCATCCAATCCAAAGACCAATCAATCGTCAGCATCCAACCCAAAGAACCATCGATTAGCATCATCCAGCCCAAAGATCCATTAATCGGCAGTATTCAACCCAAAGAACCATCAATCGGCAGCATCCAACCCAAAGAACCATCGATTAGCATCATCCAGCCCAAAGATCCATCAATCGGCAGTATTCAACCCAAAGAACCATCGATTAGCATCATCCAGCCCAAAGAACCATCAATCGGCAGCATCCAACCCAAAGAACTATCGATCGGCAGCATCCAACCCAAAGAAGCATCAATTGGCAGCATCCAACCCAAACAACCATTGATCGGCAGCATCCAACCCAAAGAAGCATCAAATGGCAGCATCCAGCCCAAAGAACAATCGATCGGCAGCATTCAACCCAAAGAACCATCAATCTGCAACATCCAACCCAAAGAACCATCAATCTGCAACATCCAACCCAAAGAACCATCAATCTGCAACATCCAACCCAAAGAACCATCAATCAGCAGCATCCATCTCAAAGAAGCATCGATCGGCAGCATCCAACCCAAACAAGCATTGATCGGCAGCATCCAACCCAAAGAACCATCGATCGGCAGCATTCAGTCCAAAGAAATATTGATCGGCAGCATCCAGTCCAAAGAACCAACGATCGGCAGCATCCAATTCAAAGACCCATCAATCGTCAGCATCCAACCCAAAGAACCATCGATTAGCAGCATCCAACCCAAAGAAGCATCAATCGGCAACGTCTAACCCAAAGAACCATTGATTGGCAGCATCCAACCCAAAGAAGCATCAAATGGCAGCATCCAACCCAAAGAACCATTGAGTGGCAGCATCCAACCAAAAGAAGCATACCAGCAAAATCAGCACGGAAATAGTCACACATTGCATGCTGCTATAACCTGGGCATTTCCTGTATATAATTATATATGTGCAATAGGCTATGTGGGGCTCATACTGTATATAGGAGGTTATGAGGGGGCTCATACTGTATATTGGAGGCCATGTGGGGGCTCATACTGTATATTGGAGGCCATGTGGGGGCTCATACTGTATATTGGAGGCCATGTGGGGGCTCATACTGTATATAGGAGGCCATGTGGGGGCTCATACTGTATATAGGTTATGTGGGGGCTCATACTGTATATAGGAGGCTATGTGAGGGCTAATTCTGTATATAGGAGGCTATGTGGGGGCTCATACTGTATATAGGTTATGTGGGGGCTCATACTGTATATAGGAGGTTATGTGGGGGCTCATACTGTATATAGGAGGTTATGTGGGGGCTCATACTGTATATAGGAGGCTATATGGGAGATTATACTGTATATAGGAGGCTATGTGGGGGCTAATACTGTATATAGGGGGCTATGTGGGGGCTCATACTGTATATAGGAGGCTATGTGGGGGCTCATACTGTATATAGGAGGCTATGTGGGGGCTTATACTGTATATAGGAGGCTATGTGAGGGCTCATACTGTATATAGGGGGCTATGTGGGGCCTCATACTGTATATAGGAGGTTATGTGGGGGCTCATACTGTATATAGGAGGCTATGTGGGGCCTCATACTGTATATAGGAGGTTATGTGGGGGCTCATACTGTATATAGGAGGCTATGTGGGGGCTCATACTGTATATAGGAGGTTATGTGAGAGCTCATACTGTATATAGAGTGCTATGTGAGAGCTCATACTGTATATAGGAGGTTATGTGGGGGCTCATACTGTATATAGGAGGTTATGTGGGGGCTCATACTGTATATAGGAGGTTATGTGGCGGCTCATACTGTATATAGGAGGTTATGTGGGGGCTCATACTGTATATAGGAGGTTATGTGGAGGCTCATACTGTATATAGGAGGTTATGTGGGGACTCATACTATATATAGGAGGCTATGTGGGGCCTCATACTGTATATAGGAGGTTATGTGGGGGCTCATACTGTATATAGGAGGCTATGTGGGGGCTCATACTGTATATAGGAGGTTATGTGAGAGCTCGTACTGTATATAGGGGGCTATGTGAGGGCTAATTCTGTATATTGGAGGCTATGTTGGGGCTCATACTGTATCCAGGGGGCTATGTGGGGCTCATACTGTATATAGGGGGCTATTTGGAGGCTCATAATGTACATAGGAGGCTATGTGGGGGTTTTTACTGTATATAGGAGACTGTGGGGGCTCATACTGTATATAGGGGGCTATGTGGAGGCTCATAATCTATATAGGAGGCCATGTGGGGGGTTTTACTGAATATAGGAGACTATGTGGGGCTCATACTGTATATAGGAGGGCTAATTCTGCTCAATATTAAGTGATACAATTAATATCAATATAAAATAATATAATTAATATTGTGTCACGCCTATCGCTTCGTCCTCCACGACAGTCACAGTGTCTCATGTGGTCCTTTGGGAAATGAATCGCCTGCCCCTGGTATCGGCCTTTGTTCATTGGGGGCGGATGGTGTGATGGCCAGTTGAGACATGAAGTCTTGGATCTATATACCAATGGAGTCAGCTCTGAAGTCTGAAGTCAGCTCTGCTTAATTTCAAAAGATTGTCTGAGACTGTTTGCAACAGGGGTCAGTGATCAATATTGGTGTTTGTATCAGACCCGATATTTATAGGAGGTACATTATCAGCATGAATACTTCACCAGAACCACCATCAGTACATGAATACAGCATCAGAACCAACATCAGTACATGAATACATCAGTACATTACTAGAAAAACCATCAGTACAGGAGAACATCACCAGAACCACCATCAGTACTTGAATACATCAGTACATTACAAGAAGCACCATCAGTACAGGAGAACATCTCCAGAACCACCATCAGTACATAAATAAGGCACCAGAATCACCATTAGTATATGAATTCATTAGTAAATTACCAGAAACACCATCAGTACAGGAGAACATCTCCAGAACCAACATCAGTAAATTAATATGACATCAGAACCTCCATCAGTACATAAATACATCACCAGAACCGTCATCAGTAAATTAATATGGCATCATAACCTCTATCAGTACATGAATACATCAGTATATTACCAGAACACCATCAGTACAGGAGAACATCACCAGAACCACCATCAGTACATGAATAAGGCACCAGAATCACCATCAGTACATGAATACATCACCAGAACCACCATCAGTAAATGAATACGGCATCAGAACCTTCATCAGTACATGAATACATCACCAGAACCACCAACAGTACAGGAAAACATCCCCAAAACCACCATCAGTACATGTATAAGCAACAGAATCACAATCAGTACATGAATACATCACCAGAACCATCGTCAGTACATGAATACGGCACCAGAACCAGTTTTGTTGCAAGCTGTATTTGTTGCATGACTGACACAAAACCCAACATATTGTACATCTTTCTTTATCTATAATGAGTCTGTTTTCTTACATTTAGGCTATTCTCCAAATGCTGGCCCCGCTGTTGGGCTTCATTAGTCTCCATTCTAGGTAAGCTTTGGCCGGTGACAGTCCTTGGGTGTGACATTATAGTGTTGGCTGTCAGGGACGACTCTCGCGATATGTTACCGGATTGTGTGAATGGTCAGCAATGAATGATTCTATATATTAACTCTATTATTTTGGTGTAAGTGGTGGGAGGTGGTGACCGGACCCATCAGAGAGGTGGGGGGGGCGTTAGGTGTCCATTACTCTAGTCTATGGCTCCTGCCTTTGCTTGAGGGGTTGGAGGGGGGCATTGGCTTTCGCTGCCGTGGACCCCGCAATCCTTGCCCCGTCCCTCCTACCTCTGGCCGTGCTCCTCTCTCCATCCGGCCAGGCCAGGCAGTGAAAGGCCGTCGGTGCGATCCCGATGGGGCAGCTAATCTGGGTTCCCAGGACGGTGGTTCTGGTGTCCATTACTGACACGTCTCGCAGCATCCGGGGTCTCAGGCGAATCCTGCGGAGCACAGGGTCAGTAAATTCCCGGCTTCCATTACTCTGACAACCCCGAGATTCACGTATTACCTCTTAAAGGCGAGTAAGTTGTCATCCCGGGTGCAGCAGTCGTCGGCTCCCGCTGCGTAATACTCCCACGTGGCTTTAGGTAAGTGATCTTTGGCGTAAGCTTCATAGTCCGACAGGCAAATGAGGGACATCTCGGCATCCCCCTGCCCGGACCTGGGGGAGAGAAAGGTAACAGCGCCGCCCCAGAGGCCACTACAAGTAATGACATCCACAGAAGACTACACCGCACCAACACTGCATGCAGGACAGCGCCACAATCCATCCAGCTCTGCTACGACTGTCACAGTGGGATTGTAGGAAAGCGAGGGACAGGGACTCAAAGGGGGTCCCGAGGATATCCGTAACCTCAGGGTTACCCCTAATAGTGGAGATGACCGAGTCTCGTGCCTTACTATGCTCCTGATCAGAACTCAGCTGATTCCTCCCTCTCACCAGGGAAGAAAGGAGCAAAAAAGATAGAAACAAAGACAGACAAGGGTTAACCCAAACTCTGACACACTGGAAACTCACAGGAACAAACAACGAGAGAAAAGCAAGAGCAGGAAGGTAGCAACAATAGGGGTTAACACCACAACTGCTCACAGCAACAAGTACTACAACCCCCAGATAGTCTGGATCACAACACCTCACCAGACCAGCGAAGATAAACTATAGCTGGCATAGAAGGAAGGATCCAACCAGCATATATAGGAGGGGAGCAGATGTGATTGGCTCCCCCATAACATGTGATAAAAAGAGACTAACAAGCAGAGATTAACTGTGGCTAGCCTGCCTATGAACTAACAATCTGTTGGTCGGCACCGGGGAATCTGGCTGTACTGACCTCAGAGAATTTATCATGCGGACGGTCATAATCTGTAATCTGCACATACCCTGCAGCCGCCACCAAGACAGCCGGCGACGATAGGAAAAACCTCTGACAAATATTCTCCAGTCACCTCCAGAGCTGCAGTCACTATTCTGCTGCTACACCAGGAATTATCCTCCAGTCACCTCCAGAGCTGCTGTCATAAGTCTGCTGTTACATTGTGTCTTATCCTCCAGTCACCTCCAGAGCTGCAGTCACTATTCTGCTGTTACATCACGTCTTATCCTCCAGTCACCTCCAGAGCTGCAGTCACTATTCTGCTGTTAAATTGTGTCTTATCCTCCAGTCACCTCCAGAGCAGCAGTCATTATTCTGCTGTTACATTATATCTTATCCTCCAGTCACCTCCAGAGCTGCAGTCATTATTCTGCGGTTACATCATATCTTATCCTCCAGTCACCTCCAGAGCTGCAGTCACTACTCTGATGTTACATCGTATCTTATAATCCAGTCACCTCCAGAGCTGCAGTCTCTATTCTGCTGTTACATTGTGTCTTATCCTCCAGTCACCTCCAGAGCTGCAGTCACTACTCTGAAGATTAATAATTGACTTTCTATCTTGCAACTGTCTGAAAAACAGAGAAGTGTTCAACACAAGAATGCAATGTGACTGATATCAGCCCCTGTATAACGCTCAGCACTGATATCAGCCCCTGTATAACGCTCCAGCACTGATATCAGCCCCTGTATAACGCTCAGCACTGATATCAGCCCCAGTATAACGCTCAGCACTGATATCAGCCTCTGTATAACGCTCCAACACTGATATCAGCCCCTGTATAACGCTCCAACACTGATATCAGCCCCTGTATAACGCTCAGCGCTGATATCAGCCCCTGTATAACGCTCAGCACTGATATCAGCCCCTGTATAACGCTCCAGCACTGATATCAGCCCCTGTATAACGCTCAGCACTGATTTCAGCCCCAGTATAACGCTCCAGCACTGATATCAGCCCCTGTATAACGCTCAGCACTGATATCAGCCCCAGTATAACGCTCAGCACTGATATCAGCCCCAGTATAACGCTCAGCACTGATATCAGCCCCTGTATAACGCTCAGCACTGATATCAGCCCCTGTATAACGCTCAGCGCTGATATTAGCCCCTGTATAACGCTCAGCACTGATATCAGCCCCAGTAAAACGCTCAGCACTGATATCAGCCCCTGTATAACGCTCAGCACTGATATCAGCCCCTGTATAACGCTCAGCACTGATATCAGCCCCTGTATAACGCTCAGCACTGATATCAGCCCCTGTATAACGCTCAGCACTGATATCAGCCCCTGTATAACGCTCAGCGCTGATATCAGCCCCAGTATAACGCTCAGCGCTGATATCAGCCCCTGTATAACGCTCCAGCACTGATATCAGCCCCTGTATAACGCTCACCACTGATATCAGCCCCTGTATAACGCTCCAGCACTGATATCAGCCCCTGTATAACGCTCAGCACTGATATCAGCCCCAGTATAACGCTCAGCACGGATATCAGCCCCTGTATAACGCTCAGCACTGATATCAGCCCCTGTATAACGCTCAGCGCTGATATCAGCCCCTGTATAACGCTCAGCACTGATATCAGCCCCTGTATAACGCTCAGCGCTGATATCAGCCCCTGTATAACGCTCAGCACTGATATCAGCCCCTGCATAACGCTCAGCGCTGATATCAGCCCCTGTATAACGCTCAGCGCTGATATCAGCCCCTGTATAACGCTCAGCGCTGATATCAGCCCCTGTATAACGCTCCAGCACTGATATCAGCCCCTGTATAACGCTCAGCACTGATATCAGCCCCTGTATAACGCTCAGCAGTGATATCAGCCCCTGTATAACGCTCAGCACTGATAGCCCCTGTATAACGCTCAGCGCTGATATCAGCCCCTGTATAACGCTCCAGCACTGATATCAGCCCCTGTATAACGCTCAGCGCTGAAATCAGCCCCTGTATAACGCTCAGCGCTGATATCAGCCCCTGTATAACACTCAGCACTGATAGCCCCTGTATAACGCTCAGCACTGATATCAGCCCCTGTAAAACGCTCAGCACTGATATCAGCCCCTGTATAACGCTCAGAACTGATATCAGCCCCTGTATAACGCTCAGCGCTGATATCAGCCCCTGTATAACGCTCCAGCACTGATATCAGCCCCTGTATAACGCTCAGCGCTGATATCAGCCCCTGTATAACACTCAGCACTGATAGCCCCTGTATAACGCTCAGCGCTGATATCAGCCCCTGTATAACGCTCAGCGCTGATATCAGCCCCTGTATAACGCTCAGCGCTGATATCAGCCCCTGTATAACGCTCAGCACTGATATCAACCCCTGTATAACGCTCAGCGCTGATATCAGCCCCTGTATAACGCTCCAGAACTGATATCAGCCCCTGTATAACGCTCAGCACTGATATCAGGCCCTGTATAACGCTCAGCACTGATATCAGCCCCTGTATAACGCTCAGCGCTCATATCAACCCCTGTATAACGCTCAGCACGGATATCAGCCCCTGTATAATGCTCAGCACTGATATCAGCCCCTGTATAACGCTCAGCACTCATATCAGCCCCTGTATAACGCTCAGCACTGATATCAGCCCCTGTATAACGCTCAGCACTGATATCAGCCCCTGTATAACGCTCCAGCACTGATATCAGCCCCTGTATAACGCTCAGCACTGATATCAGCCCCTGTATAATGCTCAGCGCTGATATCAGCCCCTGTATAACGCTCAGCGCTGATATCAGCCCCTGTATAACGCTCAGCGCTGATATCAGCCCCTGTATAATGCTCCAGCACTGATATCAGCCCCGGTATAACGCTCAGCACTGATATCAGCCCCTGTATAACGCTCAGCACTGATATCAGCCCCTGTATAACGCTCAGCGCTGATATCAGCCCCTGTATAACGCTCAGCGCTGATATCAGCCCCTGTATAACGCTCAGCGCTGATATCAGCCCTTGTATAACGCTCCAGCACTGATATCAGCACCTGTATAAAGCTCAGCGCTGATATCAGCCCCTGTATAAAGCTCAGCACTGATATCAGCCCCTGTATAACGCTCAGCACTGATATCAGCCACTGTATAACGCTCAGCGCTCATATCAGCCCCTGTATAACGCTCCAGCACTGATATCAGCCCCTGTATAACGCTCAGCACTGATATCAGCACCTGTATAAAGCTCAGCACTGATATCAGCCCCTGTATAACGCTCAGCACTGATATCAGCCCCTGTATAACGCTCAGCACTGATATCAGCCCCTGTATAACGCTCAGCACTGATATCAGCCCCTGTATAACGCTCAGCACTGATATCAGCCCCTGTATAACGCTCAGCACTGATATCAGCCCCTGTATAACGCTCAGCGCTCATATCAGCCCCTGTATAACGCTCAGCACTGATATCAGCCCCTGTATAACGCTCCAGCACTGATATCTGCTCCTGTATAATGCTCAGCGCTGATATCAGCCCCTGTATAACGGTCAGCGCTGATATCAGCCCCTGTATAACGCTCAGCACTGATAACAGCCCCTGTATAATGCTCCAGCACTGATATCAGCCCCTGTATAACGCTCAGCACTGATATTAGCCCCTGTATAACGCTCAGCGCTGAAATCAGCCCCTGTATAACGCTCCAGCACTGATATCAGCCCCTGTATAACGCTCCAGCACTGATATCAGCCCCTGTATAATGCTCCAGCACTGATATCAGCCCCTGTATAACGCTCCAGCACTGATATCAGCCCCTGTATAACGCTCAGCACTGATATCTGCGCCTGTATAACGCTCAGCGCTGATATCAGCCCCTGTATAACGCTCAGCACTGATATCAGCCCCTGTATAACGCTCCAGCACTGATATCTGCTCCTGTATAATGCTCAGCGCTGATATCAGCCCCTGTATAACGCTCAGCGCTGATATCAGCCCCTGTATAACACTCAGCACTGATATCAGCCCCTGTATAATGCTCCAGCACTGATATCACCCCTGTATAACGCTCAGCACTGATATCAGCCCCTGTATAACGCTCAGCGCTGAAATCAGCCCCTGTATAACGCTCCAGCACTGATATCAGCCCCTGTATAACGCTCCAGCACTGATATCAGCCCCTGTATAACGCTCCAGCACTGATATCAGCCCCTGTATAACGCTCCAGCACTGATATCAGCCCCTGTATAACGCTCAGCACTGATATCAGCCTCTGTATAACGCTCAGCCCCTGTATAACGCTCAGCGCTGATATCAGCCCCTGTATAACGCTCCAGCACTGATATCAGCCCCTGTATAACGCTCAGCACTGATATCAGCCTCTGTATAACGCTCAGCCCCTGTATAACGCTCAGCGCTGATATCAGCTCCTGTATAACGCTCAGCGCTGATATCAGCCCCTGTATAACGCTCCAGCACTGATATCAGCCCCTGTATAACGCTCAGCACTGATATCAGCCCCTGTATAACGCTCAGCGCTGATATCAGCCCCTGTATAACGCTCCAGCACTGATATCTGCTCCTGTATAACGCTCAGCACTGATATCAGCCCCTGTATAACGCTCCAGCACTGATATCTGCTCCTGTATAACGCTCAGCGCTGATATCAGCCCCTGTATAACGCTCCAGCACTGATATCAGCCCCTGTATAACGCTCAGCACTGATATCAGCCCCTGTATAACGCTCAGCGCTGATATCAGCCCCTGTATAACGCTCCAGCACTGATATCAGCCCCTGTATAACGCTCCAGCACTGATATCAGCCTCTGTATAACGCTCAGCACTGATATCAGCCCCTGTATAACGCTCAGCGCAGATATCAGCCCCTGTATAACGCTCCAGCACTGATATCTGCTCCTGTATAACGCTCAGCGCTGATATCTGCCCCTGTATAACACTCAGCACTGATATCTGCCCCTGTATAACGCTCAGCGCTGATATCAGCCCCTGTATAACGCTCAGCACTGATATCTGCCCCTGTATAACGCTCAGCGCTGATATCAGCCCCTGTATAACGCTCAGCACTGATATCAGCCCCTGTATAACGCTCCAGCACTGATATCAGCCCCTGTATAACGCTCAGCGCTGATATCAGCCCCTGTATAACACTCAGCACTGATATCTGCCCCTGTATAACACTCAGCACTGATATCTGCCCCTGTATAACGCTCAGCGCTGATATCAGCCCCTGTATAACGCTCAGCGCTGATATCAGCCCCTGTATAACGCTCAGCGCTGATATCAGCCCCTGTATAACGCTCAGTGTTGTTATCAGCCCCTGTATAATGCTCAGCGCTGATATCAGCCCCTGTATAACGCTCAGCGCTGTTATCAGCCCCTGTATAACGCTCAGCGCTGATATCAGCCCCTGTATAACGTTCAGCGCTGATATCAGCCCCTGTATAACGCTCAGCACTGATATCAGCCCCTGTATAATGCTCAGCACTGATATCAGCCCCTGTATAACGCTCAGCACTGATATCTGCCCTTGTATAACGCTCAGCACTGATATCAGCCCCTGTATAACGCTCAGCACTGATATCAGCCCCTGTATAACGCTCAGCGCTGATATCAGCCCCTGTATAACGCTCAGCGCTGATATCAGCCCCTGTATAACGCTCAGCGCTGATATCAGCCCCTGTATAACGCTCAGCGCTGATATCAGCCCCTGTATAACGCTCAGCGCTGATATCAGCCCCTGTATAACGCCCAGCACTGATATCAGCCCCTGTATAACGCTCAGCGCTGATATCAGCCCCTGTATAACGCCCAGCACTGATATCAGCCCCTGTATAACGCCCAGCACTGATATCAGCCCCTGTATAACGCTCAGCGCTGATATCAGCCCCTGTATAACGCCCAGCACTGATATCAGCCCCTGTATAACGCTCAGCACTGATATCTGCCCTTGTATAACGCTCAGCACTGATATCAGCCCCTGTATAACTCTCAGCACTGATATCAGCCCCTGTATAACGCTCAGCACTGATATCAGCCCCTGTATAACGCTCAGCGTTGATATCAGCCCCTGTATAACGCTCAGCGCTGATATCTGCCCCTGTATAACGCCCAGCACTGATATCAGCCCCTGTATAACGCTCAGCACTGATAGCCCCTGTATAACGCTCAGCACTGATATCAGCCCCTGTATAACGCTCAGCACTGATATCAGCCCCTGTATAACGCACAGCACTGATATCAGCCCCTGTATAATGCTCAGCGCTGATATCAGCCCCTGTATAACGCTCAGCACTGATATCTGCCCCTGTATAACGCTCAGCACTGATATCAGCCCCTGTATAACGCTCAGCACTGATATCTGCCCCTGTATAATGCTCAGCACTGATATCAGCCCCTGTATAACGCTCAGCACTGATATCAGCCCCTGTATAACGCACAGCACTGATATCAGCCCCTGTATAATGCTCAGCGCTGATATCAGCCCCTGTATAACGCTCAGCACTGATATCAGCCCCTGTATAACGCTCAGCACTGATATCAGCCCCTGTATAACGCTCAGCACTGATATCTGCCCCTGTATAATGCTCAGCGCTGATATCTGCCCCTGTATAACGCTCAGCACTGATATCAGCCCCTGTATAACGCTCAGCGCTGATATCAGCCCCTGTATAACGCTCAGCGCTGATATCAGCCCCTGTATAACGCTCAGCACTGATATCAGCCCCTGTATAACGCTCAGCACTGATATCAGCCCCTGTATAACGCTCAGCACTGATATCAGCCCCTGTATAACGCCCAGCAGTGATATCAGCCTCTGTATAACGCCCAGCAGTGATATCTGCCCCTGTATAACGCTCAGCGCTGATATCAGCCCCTGTATAACGCTCAGCACTGATATCAGCCCCTGTATAACGCTCAGCACTGATATCAGCCCCTGTATAACGCTCAGCACTGATATCAGCCCCTGTATAACGCTCAGCACTGATATCAGCCTCTGTATAACGCTCAGCGCTGATATCAGCCCCTGTATAACGCTCAGCACTCATATCAGCCCCTGTATAACGCTCAGCGCTGATATCTGCCCCTGTATAATGCTCAGCACTGATATCAGCCCCTGTATAACGCTCAGCACTGATATCAGCCCCTGTATAACGCTCAGCACTGATATCAGCCCCTGTATAACGCTCAGCGCTGATATCAGCCCCTGTATAACGCCCAGCACTGATATCAGCCTCTGTATAACGCTCAGCGCTGATATCAGCCCCTGTATAACGCCCAGCACTGATATCAGCCTCTGTATAACGCTCAGCGCTGATATCAGCCCCTGTATAACGCTCAGCGCTGATATCTGCCCCTGTATAATGCTCAGCACTGATATCAGCCCCTGTATAACGCTCAGCGCTGATATCAGCCCCTGTATAACGCTCAGCGCTGATATCAGCCCCTGTATAACGCTCAGCACTGATGTAGCCGCCCTCTGTCAGTGTTGTCTGTATTCCGCTGTGTGCGGTCTCTATCAGACTTGCAGCGTTGGCAGTCTGTGCCCCCCGGCCCCCCTGGCACACACTCTTACCTGTATACAGGCTCTGGATCCAGCAGGCCCGGCGGGTGGAGGGGGCTCTTGTACCCCTCTCTGTCTAAAGTCCAAGACACAACTCCTTCTGCCGTCCAATCCCGTCCTGCAGACGCTCACCACCGCTGCCGCCTGTCACTGTGCTGCATGAACAAACAGTCCGCAATGGATTAACCCCGTCCTGACCTCTGGCTTTGTATTTGGGAGCACATTGTCCTGTGGCTGACGGTTGTGGTCAGGGGTGGGGGGCACTGGGAGCACTGACAGGCGGTATTACACAAGACCTGTGCCCAACGGAGCGGCACCATCCAGGAATAAAGTGATGATGGCGACCTGTCAAATACCACCGCTACACAGTCTCCGAATAATACCACCATACACTGTCTGTATAATACCGCCATATAGTGTCTGTGTAATACCGCCATATAGTGTATGTGTAATACCGCCATACACTGTCTGTATAATACCACCATACACGGGCTGTACAATACCACCACACACTGTCTGTATAATACCGCCATATAGTGTCTGTATAATACCGCCATATAGTGTCTGTATAATACCGCCATATAGTGTCTGTATAATACCGCCATATAGTGTCTGTATAATACCGCCATATAGTGTCTGTGTAATACCGTCATATAGTGTCTGTGTAATACCGCCATACACTGTCTGTATAATACCACCATACACTGGCTGTACAATACAGCCATATAGTGTCTGTATAATATCGCCATATTGTGTGTGTATAATACCGCCATATAATGTCTGTACAATACTGCCATACACTGTCTGTATAATACTACCATATAGTGCCTGTGTAATACTGCCATGCAGTGCTGTATGCCACCTCCATAGCGTCTGTATAACACCGTCATACAGTGTTTATATCATACCACCATACACTGTCTGTATAATAACACCATACACTGTCTTCTGTATACCGTCATAGTTTGTTTAATTCCGCCATATAGTGTCTGTGTAATACCGCCATATCGTGTCTGTGTAACACCGCCATGCAGTGTCTGTATACTACCTCCATAGTGTCTGTATAACATCATCTTATAGTGTCTGTGTAACACCGCCATAAAGTGTCTTTGTAATTCCACCATGTAGTGTGTAATACAACCATATAGTGTCTGTGTAATACCACCATGCAGTGTCTGTATACCTCTATAGCGTCTGTATAACACCGCCATAGTGTCTGTATAATAGCACCATACACTGTCTGTATAACACCACCATATAGTGTCTGTGTAATACCACCATATAGTGTCAGTGTAACACCGCCACAGTGTCTGTATAATACCGCCATATAGTGTGTGTAATACCGCCATACAGTGTCTGTATAATACCGCCATAGTGTCTGTATAACACCATCATACAGTGTCTGTATAATAGCGCCATACACTGTCTAATACCGCCATGTAGTGTGTGTTAAATACCATCATATAGTGTCTGTGTAATACCACCATATACTGTCTGTGTAATACCGCCATGCAGTGTCTGTGTAATACTGCCATAGTGTCTGTATAATACCGCCATATAGTGTCTGTGTAATTCCGCAATGCAGTGTCTGTATACCACCTCAATAGTGTCTGTATAACACCGCCATACAGTGTCTGTATAATATCGTCATATAGTGTCTGTGTAATGCCACCATATAGTGTCTGTGTAATACCGTCATTAAGTGTCTGTATACCACCTCCATAGCGTCTGTATAACACCGTCATACAATGTCTGTATAATAACACCATACACTGTCTGTATAACACCACCATATTTCTATGTAAAACCACCATATAGTGTCAGTGTAATACCGCCAGTGTCTGTATAATACCGCCATACAGTGTCTGTGTAATACCGCCATGTAGTGTCTATGTGATTCCGCCTTATAGTGTCTGTGTAATACCGCCACAGTGTCTGTATAATACCGCCATATAGTGTCTGTGTAATACCGCCATATAGTGTCTGTGTAATATTGCCATACAGTGTCTGTATAATACCGCCATATAGTGTATATGTGATACCACAATATAGTGTCTGTGTAATACCGCTATGCAGTGTCTGTATACCACTGCCATAGCGTCTGTATAACACCATCATACAGTGTCTGTATAATAGCACCATACACTAATACCATCATATAGTGTCTGTGTAATATCGCCATGCAGTGTCTGTGTAATACTGCCATAGCGTCTGTATACTACCCTCATATAGTGTCTGTGTAATTCCACCATATATTTTATGTGTAATACTGCCATGCAGTGTGTGTATACCAGCTCCATAGTGTCTGTATAATACTGCTATATAGTGTCTGTATAACATCCCCGTATAGTGTCATACGACAATACAGTGGCTGTATAATGACGTGGCTCATGTCCGGGCACATAGTGACCACAGCGAGCGCTGCACACTATGCACATCACCTCCATACACCGCACTGCAAGGCTGTAACCTACAGGGTGCCCCAGAGGACAGATGATGGGCGGCTGACACCAGAGACTGATGTCATCATAATAACCAGAAGATGTAATAACTCATCATAAACCTACAAGACATTGGACACCGCACCGACACTGCAGGAGAAGTGCGGGTATAATGGAGGCCATCAGATCCTGGTCCGTACTCACTGCCGGACACCGCACCGACACTGCAGGAGAAGTGCGCGTATAATGGAGGCCATCAGATCCTGGTCTGTACTCACTGCTGGAAACCGCACTGACACTGCAGGAGAAGAAGTGCGGGTATAATGGAGGCCATCAGATCCTGGTCTGTACTCACTGCCGGAAACCGCACTGACACTGCAGGAGAAAAAGTGCGGGTATAATGGAGGCCATCAGATCCTGGTCTGTACTCACTGCCGGACACCGCACCGACACTGCAGGAAAAGAAGTGCGGGTATAATGGAGGCCATCAGATCCTGGTCTGTACTCCCTGCCGGACACCGCACCGACACTGCAGGATAAGAAGTGCGGGTATAATGAAGGCCATCAGATCCTGGTCTGTACTCACTGCCGGACACCGCACCGACACTGCAGGAGAAGTGCGCGTATAATGGAGGCCATCAGATCCTGGTCTGTACTCACTGCCGGACACCGCACCGACACTGCAGGAAAAGAAGTGCGGGTATAATGGAGGCCATCAGACCCTGGTCTGTACTCACTGCCGGACACCGCACCGACACTGCAGGATAAGAAGTGCGGGTATAATGGAGGCCATCGGATCCTGGTCTGTACTCACTGCCGGACACCGCACCGACACTGCAGGAAAAGAAGTGTGGGTATAATGGAGGCCATCGGATCCTGGTCTGTACTCACTGCCGGACACCGCACTGACACTGCAGGAGGAGGAGGGCTGGTATAATGGAGGCCATCGGATCCTGGTCTGTACTCACTGCCGGACACCGCACCGACACTGCAGGATAAGAAGTGCGGGTATAATGGAGGCCATCAGATCCTGGTCTGTACTCACTGCCGGACACCGCACCGACACTGCAGGAGAAGTGCGGGTATAATGAAGGCCATCAGACCCTGGTCTACACTCACTGCCGGACACCGCACTGACACTGCAGGAGAAGTGCGGGTATAATGGAGGCCATCGGATCCTGGTCTGTACTCACTGCCGGACACCGCACCGACACTGCAGGAGAAGTGTGGGTATAATGGAGGCTGTGAGGTAAATCCTGGGATATGAAGAGGAATTATGATGTAGTCATAATTTCAGTCAGCGCTCCCTGATGTCACCCCCTCCCTTCACCCACAGAGATCCTTTGCAGGTTCAGCATCTGGGAAGGTGTCGAATCCAATTACACATCCAAAGGCCATCTCCTATGATATGGAGATTAGGTGTCCTGTTCAGGTCTTTAGAACAAAAGGAGAGGAAGACCCCCCTCGGTGACCCTGTAGGAGAAGTCCTAACCAGGTAACACACATCCTGAAGAGATGGGCACCAGGAATAAATGTGTAATATCTCGTGAGCCGTGCTTCCTATAAATATGGCAAGCAGAAATATGGCGTCCCAGCATGCTGACAATTCCAGCACATATTTTATACAGGTGTGGGACCTCTGTAGGTAGCCCAAACGTGATATGGGCCAGTGCAGGACCAGCAGACTAGCCATGTGTCCTATCATTTTGAAGGTAAAATCATAACTGTAAAAATGAGAGCATTGGCGTCCGCCTACGACGTTCCCAGGCAAAGTTATGGCCAATAATCACTTGGGACATTATTTTAGAGTCAAGACGGGGGTGGGGCAGTGCTCCCCTGTGAGGTCACCAAAAGAGGAGGGGACATGGATAGAGCCAGTTTGATAAACCCAGTTCAGACATTTTGGCTTGTTCTTTGCTCGGGGGTCAAGTGTGTTACACACCTGTGAGAAAGTCCCCGGAACCCTGGTCGAACAGCGCCCCCCTGTGGCCAGACGCACAAGGTAACTGCTGGAACTGTATGCCTGTTTGTAATCCATAACTTACTTGTAGATGTACTCTGACCTATGTATATATTCTGTAGATTCCATATCGTATATATTGTAGTGTCTAGTGTGGCTTAGGCCGATTAAAATATATAATTAATCTTGGGCTGTTCTGTTATCTCGATCCTGAACTCCACGTCTGTGTGCTCGGCGTAATAGTTACCGTAATCGGTTGGTGGCAGCGAGTTTATGCCAAGGATCATTGTGGGGAGGCCAGTGAGATTCGGGAAGGTTTATATATATTCCGTCCGCTGAGGTCGGGGGAATATATACCTTACTCTCACCGGGAACCCTCCAATCATCGGCATAATAGAATAGCGGCCTCCTTGCTTATTGTCGGGCAATTCTATAATTGGCCTGACTATAAGAGGGGCGCTAGAGAGCGCGTCACGTGCTCGGTCGGACGGGTGGTAGAAAGAATAATTCCCGCTTCCTACCCCCCGTTCATGACATATTGGTGGCAAGCGGTGGGATCGAGATAATAGTGTGTGTGAGACCCATACTCCCAGACACTAAAGACTGCCTGCAGCAGCTGTGGCTGCCGGGGTCTTCAGACCAGACCAACACTAGAGTGTCAGAGTGCAGATACTGTAAGGTGTGTGGAGGCATCAGGTGGCAGTTCTGTTTCAGTTACCAAAGTCTGCAAGAATGGCTGAGGGCACCAGGAGCAGAGCTATGCAACTGGCCAATGCTCTGGCCAGAGCCGAAGAGGTGGAGGACGGTGTCGTGCGCAGCGATGAGGAGGTTGTCCACGAGTCCTCCAGGAGCACGACGCCAGAGAGCCGCTCTGCAGAGGACATCGCACAACCTGGCAATTATGGACAAGATGAGGAGGAGCTCACCCAAAGGTCCTCAGAGAGCCAGATGCTAGGCTCTGCAGTGGACAGTGAATCACCAGGCTCTGCAGTGGAAAGCGGATCACCAGGCTCTGCAGTGGACAGCGGATCACCAGGCTCTGCAGTGGACGGCGGATCACCAGGCTCTGCGGTGTGCCGCAGATCACCACCTGCCACTCCCTCCAGCCTGAGAGGTTCGGACGCCCTCCTTCAAGCTGCTGTGGCCAGTCTTACAGCTGGAGACCGGAATACCTACGAGATACTCATGGCTCTGGTGAAAGAGGCTTGGGAAGGGTATTTGGCCACCCCTGGTGTGTCTGTCATTGAGTATGTTGTGCACTTCCGGGACAAAATGCAGGCCTTCACGCAGCTGGTGCACGACAATATGGGTCAAGCCCAGGCCGATCAGAAGCGTTGGTACGACCAGAATGCTTGTGAGAGGACCTACCAAGTGGGTCAAAAGGTGTGGGTACTGGTCCCCGTACCATAGGATAAGCTTCAGGCCGCCTGGGAAGGCCCATACCTCGTGTACCACCAGCTCAACCCTGTAATGTACCTGGTCACCCTAGACCCTGGCCGTGGAAGGCGGAAGGCCTTCCATGTGAACATGATGAAGGCCCATCATGAGCGGGAGGCATGTGCACTCCCCGTGTGCAACCTGCCCGAAGAGGGAGATGCGGAAACCCTCCTGGATATGCTCGCCCAGGTCAGGGCAGGTGGATCCATTGAGGATGTGGAGGTTGGCCACCAGCTTTTGGGGGACCAACGGTCCCAGCTGTGGGCCACCCTACACCCCTTCCGGGAGTTGTTCACCAACCGGCCCGGAAGGACTGAGTTGGCCATCCATCACGTGGACACTGGGGATCATCCCCCGATCCGGCGTTCAGCATATCGGGTCTCTCTGGAGGTGCAGCAACACATGCGTCATGCGATTGACGAAATGTTGAAGCTGAAGGTGATCCAGGCATCCAACAGCGCTTGGGCCTCGCCTGTAGTCCTCGCCCCTAAGAAGGACCGAACCACTCGGTTCTGCGTGGACTACAGGGGGCTCAATGCTGTCACAGTCGCCGATGCGTACCCAATGACACGCATCGATGACCTGCTCGATCAGTTGGCCGGGGCTCAGTACCTGACCATCATGGATCTGAGTCGGGGATATTGGCAGATCCCCCTGACTCGCGAGGCCAGGGAACACTCTGCCTTTATTACCCCATTTGAACTGTACGAGTCCATGGTGATGCCCTTCGGAATGAAGAATGCCCCTGACACTTTCCAGCGGATGGTCAACACCCTGCTCAAGGGACTTGAAGGGTACGCGGCTGCGTACCTGGATGACATTGCCATCTTCAGTCCCACCTGGGAGGACCACCTAGAGCATCTAGCACAGGTGCTCAGGCACATCCACCAGGCAGGTTTGACCATCAAGCCGGGAAAGTGTCAGCTGGCCATGAGTGAGGTCCTCTACCTGGGTCACCGGGTAGGCAGGGGAGCTCTGAAGCCAGAGCCTGGGAAAGCGGAAGCCATCACATCCTGGCCCACCCCCAGAACCAAGAAGCAGGTGATGTCCTTCTTGGGGACCGCCGTGTACTATAGGAGGTTTGTTCCACACTATAGTAGCCTAGCGAAGCCCCTGACGGACCTCACCAAGAAGAAGCTGCTCTCTGCAGTCGATTGGACAGTGGACTGCGAGACAGCCTTCCAGGCCCTAAAGGATGCCCTGTCCAGCCCGCCCGTGCTACAGGCAGCCGACTTCACGCGGCCGTTTGTAGTACAAACCGACGCCAGTGACTTCGGCCTCGGTGCGGTGCTCAGCCAGGTGGACTCTGTAAGCCAAGAGCACCCAGTCTTGTATCTGAGCAGGAAGCTGTTGCCGAGGGAAGTGGCCTACTCCACGATGGAAAAGGAATGCCTGGCCATAGTGTGGGCTCTGCAGCGTCTGCAACCCTATCTATACGGGCGCCACTTCATCGTGGAGACGGACCACAATCCCCTCAGCTGGTTGCACACTGTCTCTGAGACCAATGGGAGGTTGTTGCGATGGAGCCTTGCGCTCAAGCAATACAACTTCATCATTCGCGACAAGAAGGTCTGTGACCATGGTAACGCAGACGGGCTGTCCCGACAAGGAGAGGTCGCGGACGGGCGCACGGGGGAACACCGGAGTGTGCTGCCCCCTAGCGCCCTCAAAAGGGCGGAGGTGTGAGGTAAATCCTGGGATATGAAGAGGAATTATGATGTAGTCATAATTTCAGTCAGCGCTCCCTGATGTCACCCCCCTCCCTTCACCCACAGAGATCCTTTGCAGGTTCAGATCTGGGAAAGTGTCGAATCCAATTACACATCCAAAGGCCATCTCCTATGATATGGAGATTAGGTGTCCTGTTCAGGTCTTTAGAACAAAAGGAGAGGAAGACCCCCCTCGGTGACCCTGTAGGAGAAGTCCTAACCAGTTAACACACATCCTGAAGAGACGGGCACCAGGAATAAATGTGTAATATCTCGTGAGCCGTGCTTCCTATAAATATGGCAAGCAGAAATATGGCGTCCCAGCATGCTGACAATTCTAGCACATATTTTATATAGGTGTGGGACCTCCGTAGGTAGCCCAAACGTGATATGGGCCAGTGGAGGACCAGCAGACTAGCCATGTGTCCTATCATTTTGAAGGTAAAATCATAACTGTAAAAATGAGAGCATTGGCATCCGCCTACGACGTTCCCAGGCAAAGTTATGGCCAATAATCACTTGGGACATTATTTTAGAGTCAAGACAGGGGTGGGGCAGTGCTCCCCTGTGAGGTCACCAAAAGAGGAGGGGACATGGATAGAGCCAGTTTGATAAACCCAGTTCAGACATTTTGGCTTGTTCTTTGCTCGGGGGTCAAGTGTGCTACACACCTGTGAGAAAGTCCCTGGAACCCTGGTCGAACAGCGCCCCCCTGTGGCCAAACGCACAAGGTAACTGCTTGAACTGTATGCCTGTTTGTAACCATAACTTACTTGTAGATGTACTCTGACCTATGTATATATTCTGTAGATTCCATATTGTATATATTGTAGTTTCTAGTGTGGCTTAGGCCGATTAAAATATATAATTTAATCTTGGGCTGTTGTTATCTCGGTCTGGAATCCCACGTCTGTGTGCTCGGCGAATAGTTACCGTATTCGGTTGGTGGCAGCGAGTTTATGCCAAGGATCATTGTGGGGCGACCAGTGAGATTTGGGAAGGTTTATATATATTCCGTCCGCTGAGGTCGGGGGAATATATACCCTACTCTCACCGGGAACCCCTCAATCATCGGCATAGTAGAATAGCGGCCTCGTTGCTTATTGTCGGGCAATTCCATAATTGGCCTGACTATAAGAGGGGCGCTAGAGAAAGCTTCACGTGCTCGGTCGGACGGGTGGTAGAAAGAAGGGGCGGGTATAATGGAGGCCATCAGATCCTGGTCTGTACTCACTGCCGAACACCACACTGACACTGCAGGAGAAGGGCTGGCATAATGGAGGCCATCGGATCCTGGTCTGTACTCACTGCCGGACACCGCACTGACACTGCAGGAGAAGGGCTGGCATAATGGAGGCCATCGGATCCTGGTCTGTACTCACTGCCGGACACCGCACTGACACTGCAGGAGAAGAGCTGGTATAATGGAGGCCATCAGATCTTGGTCTGCACTCACTGCCGGACACCGCACTGACACTGCAGAAGTGCGGGCATAATGGAGGCCATCAAATCCTGGACTGCACTCACTGCCGGACAAAGCACCGACACTGAAGGAGAAGTGCGGGTATAATGGAGGCCATCAGACCCTGGTCTGTACTCACTACTGGACACCGCACTGACACTGCAGGAGAAGTGCTGGTATAATGGAGGCCATCAGATCCTGGTCTGTACTCACTACTGGACACCGCACTGACACTGCAGGAGAAGTGCTGGTATAATGGAGGCCATCAGATCCTGGTCTGTACTCACTGCCGGACACCGCACTGACACTGCAGGAGAAGTGCGGGTATAATGGAGGCCATCAGATCCTGGTCTGTACTCACTGCCGGACACCGCACTGACACTGCAGGAGGAGGAGGGCTGGTATAATGGAGACCATCGGATCCTGGTCTGTACTCACTGCAGGACACCGCACTGACACTGCAGGAGAAGAGCTGGTATAATGGAGGCCATTGGATCCTGGTCTGTACTCACTGCCGGACACCGCACTGACACTGCAGGAGGAGGAGGGCTGGTATAATGGAGACCATCGGATCCTGGTCTGTACTCACTGCAGGACACCGCACCAACACTGCAGGAGGAGGAGGGCTGGTATAATGGAGACCATCGGATCCTGGTCTGTACTCACTGCCGGACACCGCACGGACACTGCAGGAGAAGTGCGGGTATAATGGAGGCCATCAGATCCTGGTCTGCACTCACTGCCGGACACCGCACCGACACTGCAGGAGAAGTGCGGGTATAATGGAGGCCATCAGATCCTGGTCTGCCCTCACTGCCGGACACCGCACTGACACTGCAGGAGAAGTGCGGGTATAATGGAGGCCATCAGATCCTGGTCTGTACTCACTGCCGGACACCGCACTGACACTGCAGGAGAAGTGCGGGTATAATGGAGGCCATCGGATGGAGACGTCGTTATTATCAGTCATGAGTCAGAGGACGGCGACAATCCTCACACATGGCCTGGTCCCTCTCCTGCTCCTCCTGGCAGCTCATACACCGCTCAGCAGTGCCCTGGAGCCGGCGGTCTCAGCTGTCCTCTGCCGCTCGGTATCGGCAGGGTCTGATCATCCGTCACCCAGCTCTCCCAGAGTCCAGAATGGTAGCTTTGACTGATCCCCAGCACTCGGGGGTCACCACATGATGGGGCTGAGCTGCCGCTCACTGGACTCTATCCTCAGCCAACACCATGTGCAGGACGCCTGCGCCGACCCCACTATAGCAGGTGACGACCGGAGACCCCCAACCTTCAGCCCGGTGACCTCTGACCTCAGCCCGCCTCTAGGAGAGGGCAGGACACCTGCACCGACCCCAGGAGCAAATCAGGGGCCGCCGCTAACAGGGGGGCAGCACAACCCCAGAGCCGCCAGGGTATCTAATCCCATCCTGTGTGATACTGTCTGCTGAGCTGTGTATCTAATCCTCTCCTGTGTGATACTGTCTGCTGAGCCGTGTATCTAATCCTCTCCTGTGTGATACTGTCTGCTGAGCTGTGTATCTGATCCTGTCCTGTGTGATACTGTCTGCTGAGCTGTGTATCTGATCCTGTCCTGTGTAATACTGTCTGCTGAGCTGTGTATCTGATCCTCTCCTGTGTGATACTGTCTGCTGAGCTGTGTATCTAGTCCTCTCCTGTGTGATACTGTCTGCTGAGCTGTGTATCTAATCCTCTCCTGTGTGATACTGTCTGCTGAACCGTGTATCTAATCCTCTCCTGTGTGATACTGTCTGCTGAACCGTGTATCTAATCCTCTCCTGTGTGATACTCTTTGCTGAGCTATGTATCTAATCCTCTCCTGTGTGATACTGTCTGCTGAGCTGTGTATCTAATCCTGTCCTGTGTGATACTGTCTGCTGAGCCATGTATCTAATCCTCTCCTGTGTGATAGTCTGCTGAGCCATGTATCTAATCCTCTCCTGTGTGATACTGTCTGCTGAGCTGTGTATCTAGTCCTCTCCTGTGTGATACTGTCTGCTGAGCTGTGTATCTAGTCCTCTCCTGTGTGATACTGTCTGCTGAGCCGTGTATCTAGTCCTCTCCTGTGTGATACTGTCTGCTGAACCGTGTATCTAATCCTAGACACATTTTTCAAAGGCAACAAGAGGTAACTAAGCTATAAACTGATGCTAAAATGTAACTTGTATCCTGTAAATTAATAACAGATGGCGGTGGTGGATTGTAAGCTCAGAAGCCAAGGTGTGATCCAGGCGTCAGTCACACCCGGCCTCCGAGCGACGGCCTCATCTTCCTTGCCAGCCTCTATCAGCCTCCGCAGTGAATATCGGGGCTCAGATACCTGTGAGCGGGCTCCAGCCCTGGATTGTCCTGTTGGGGTTGTGGCACGATCACTATCATCATTAGGAAAGGCCGATGATGCGAATGTCACAGCTTTATAAAACCCAGCCTAACCCTGTGCCAGAAAGCAGCAGGTTCTTCTAAGCAGCTGCCTAGCACTCTGAAAATGGTGGAGGCTGGAGGAGCAGGAGGAGGCTGTAAGAAGATAGCAAAGCATCTGCAAGTTGCAGTTTCCTCAGTTTGATAATTAATAAATGTCAGTTACCAGGAAAAGTGGAGGAGATCAGGTCTGGAAGAACAAGCAAAATGTCTGACAGCTGCTGGTAGGACTGCTAGAGCCCCTGCGTGACTGCAAAAGACCCTCAGGAGGATTCAGCAGACTCTGGGGTTGTGGTGCATTGTTCTACTGTTCAGAGACACGTGCACAAATATGGAAGAGTCATCAGAAGAAAACCTCTCCTGCGTCCTCACCATAAAATTCAGAGTCAGAAGAAATTAAGAAGTCAGAACATCTAAGCCTGAGGCACCGTGGAGACAGGCCCTGAGGCACCGTGGAGACAGGCCCTGAGGCACCGTGGAGACAGGCCCTGAGGCACCGTGGAGACAGGCCCTGAGGCACCGTGGAGACAGGCCCTGAGGCACCGTGGAGACAGGCCCTGAGGCACCGTGGAGACAGGCCCTGAGGCACCGTGGAGACAGGCCCTGAGGCACCGTGGAGACAGGCCCTGAGGCACCGTGGAGACAGGCCCTGAGGCATCGTGGAGACAGGCCCTGAGGCATCGTGGAGACAGGCCCTGAGGCATCGTGGAGACAGGCCCTGAGGCATCGTGGAGACAGGCCCTGAGGCATCGTGGAGACAGGCCCTGAGGCATCGTGGAGACAGGCCCTGAGGCATCGTGGAGACAGGCCCTGAGGCATCGTGGAGACAAGCCCTGAGGCATCGTGGAGACAAGCCCTGAGGCACCGTGGAGACAAGCCCTGAGGCACCGTGGAGACAAGCCCTGAGGAGCGATGAGGTTATAATAGAACTCTATGGCCACAATGATCAGAGGAATGTGTGGAGAGAAAAGGGCGGAAGATCAGGAAAAGAAGATCTCGCCAACCATTAAGCATTAGGAAGAGAGAAGAGAGGAAGGTCAAAGTATCTCTGAGCCCTCAGATGTCTGTGCTGGTCACCGGCTCCGTGTCCAAGAAGAAAGACCACCCGCCCCACCCTTCCTCCAGCCCTCTCTTCATCAATCAATTCTGAGGACATCTTCTCAGAGATCTGTTTTTGGCCTGGTGTAGGGTGGGTGGGGGGGTACTGTAGCACTGGTGGCCCTCCACCCCTCCCCGCAGGGATGTGCACTTACTTACCGCAGCCAGCTGTCACCATGCTTACCCACGCGCTCCTCCTCCCGGGGCCTCCAGGAGTGCTCCTAGGACATGCACTGCTGCCCTTCTCTTAAAGGGCCATCAAGCCTATGGGCAAGAGCCACCGGCTACATAAGGCACCTGCCCACTCGGGGAGGTGCCTGATCAATGTGCTCAGTTAGTTAGTGGTTCACCCTAGCCAGCTATTTGTCAGCTCTTGCTGAGCTTCTGTTTCAGTGTACTGGTGTCATTGCCTGTCTCTCGGTCCTGACAGTACTCTGTCCATCCTCCCTGGCCGTGCCTCCAACAACCTCTTCCCTGGAGGTCCTCCCTGGCCGTGCCTCCAGCCTCCTCTTCCCCGGAGGTCCTCCCTGGCCGTGCCTCCAGCCTCCTCTTCCCCGGAGGTCCTTGCTGTACTAGAGGCTGTGTCCGTCCTCCCTGGCTGTGCCTCCAGCCTCCTCTTCCCCGGAGGTCCTGGCTACTGTAGAGCCCCTGCCTGTTTGTACCTGTGTCTGTAATTGCCCTGGTGTCTGCCTCACGGTGGGTGCTTAGTGAAGTTCCTCCCACTAAGGGTAAGTTCAGGGTCCCCTGTGGTGGGGCCACTCCTGACCGATCAGTGCTGAGGCCTGCACAGACCTGGAGCCGGAGCGCTGCGCTGTGCCCTGTGCGGGAGGCGCCGGAAGCTGCACATTTGTATCTGAATAACAATGTCCTCAGGAGAATGTAGAAGGAAACCTGCGGAGCCGATCCCCACAGCCCTGCACAGCGAGCGCAGCCTGCAGAGCCGTTACCAGCCATACAGAGGTGGCGGGGGCGGGGGCTGTGAGTATGGGGTGATTGTCAGGATCTGGTCCAGCCCTTGAGGGATGGTTGGGGTCCGGTGTGGCCCCGGTGGGCTGGTTGGGGTCCGGTTTGGCCATGGTGGGTAAATTGGGGTCCGGTTTGGCCCCGGTGGGCTGGTTGGGGTCCGGTTTGGCCCCGGTGGGCTGGTTGGGTAGCATGCAGATATTCCTGCCGCTCATTACAGCTCTACCTCTTATCTCACTGCCGGGCGGTGCTGGAGTCAAATAACCCCGCACTGCACCTGCCCGAAGCACTTCAACCCCCAGCAGGCCTCTCCTCCCCGGAGCACCACAACCCCCAGCAGGCCTCTCCTCCCCGGAGCACCACAACCCCCAGCAGGCCTCTCCTCCCCGCAGCACCACAACCCCCAGCAGGCCTCTCCTCCCCGGAGCACCACAACCCCCAGCAAACCTCTCCTCCCCGGAGCACCACAACCCCCAGCAGCCTCCTCCCCGGAGCACTACAACCCCCAGCAGGCCTCTCCTCCCCGGAGCACTACAACCCCCAGCAGGCCTCTCCTCCCCGGAGCACTACAACCCCCAGCAGGCCTCTCCTCCCCGGAGCACCACAACCCCCAGCAGGCCTCTCCTCCCCGGAGCACCACAACCCCCAGCAGCCCTCTCCTTCCCGGAGCACTACAACCCCCAGCAGCCCTCTCCTTCCCGGAGCACTACAACCCCCAGCAGCCTCCTCCCCGGAGCACCACAACCCCCAGCAGCCTCCTCCCCGGAGCACCACAACCCCCAGCAGGCCTCTCCTCCCCGGAGCACCACAACCCCCAGCAGGCCTCTCCTCCCCGGAGCACTACAACCCCCAGCAGCCTCCTCCCCGGAGCACTACAACCCCCAGCAAGCCTCTCCTCCCCGGAGCACTACAACCCCCAGCAGGCCTCTCCTCCCCGGAGCACCACAACCCCCAGCAGCCCTCTCCTCCCCGGAGCACCACAACCCCCAGCAGCCTCCTCCCCGGAGCACTACAACCCCCAGCAGCCTCCTCCCCGGAGCACTACAACCCCCAGCAGCCTCCTCCCCGGAGCACTACAACCCCCAGCAGCCTCCTCCCCGGAGCACTACAACCCCCAGCAGCCTCCTCCCCGGAGCACTACAACCCCCAGCAGCCGCCTCCCCGGAGCACTACAACCCCCAGCAGCCTCCTCCCCGGAGCACTACAACCCCCAGCAGCCTCCTCCCCGGAGCACTACAACCCCCAGCAGCCTCCTCCCCGGAGCACTACAACCCCCAGCAGCCTCCTCCCCGGAGCACTACAACCCCCAGCAGCCGCCTCCCCGGAGCACTACAACCCCCAGCAGCCGCCTCCCCGGAGCACTACAACCCCCAGCAGCCTCCTCCCCGGAGCACTACAACCCCCAGCAGCCTCCTCCCCGGAGCACTACAACCCCCAGCAGGCCTCTCCTCCCCGGAGCACTACAACCCCCAGCAGGCCTCTCCTCCCCGGAGCACTACAACCCCCAGCAGGCCTCCTCCCCGGAGCACTACAACCCCCAGCAGCCTCCTCCCTGGAGCACTACAACCCCCAGCAGGCCTCTCCTCCCCGGAGCACTACAACCCCCAGCAGGCCTCTCCTCCCCGGAGCACTACAACCCCCAGCAGCCTCCTCCCCGGAGCACCACAACCCCCAGCAGCCTCCTCCCCGGAGCACTACAACCCCCAGCAGGCCTCTCCTCCCCGGAGCACTACAACCCCCAGCAGCCTCCTCCCCGGAGCACTACAACCCCCAGCAGCCTCCTCCCCGGAGCACTACAACCCCCAGCAGCCTCCTCCCCGGAGCACCACAACCCCCAGCAGGCCTCTCCTCCCCGGAGCACTACAACCCCCAGCAGCCTCCTCCCCGGAGCACTACAACCCCCAGCAGGCCTCTCCTCCCCGGAGCACTACAACCCCCAGCAGGCCTCTCCTCCCCGGAGCACTACAACCCCCAGCAGGCCTCCTCCCCGGAGCACTACAACCCCCAGCAGCCTCCTCCCCGGAGCACCACAACCCCCAGCAGCCGCCTCCCCGGAGCACTACAACCCCCAGCAGCCTCCTCCCCGGAGCACTACAACCCCCAGCAGCCTCCTCCCCGGAGCACTACAACCCCCAGCAGCCTCCTCCCCGGAGCTTCCTCTGTGCAGCTCGCGGCGCCTCCGTATCACGTGACTCGCTTTCTGGAATGGTCACATGACTTGTGGGCGGTGCTGACCTCAGAGTGACGTCATAAAGATGGCGCTCTCCATAGTCCGGCGTGCAGTGCGGAGGCGGCTGAGACATGGGCTCCGTACACTGTGCACAGACCCGCAGCCCAGAGCGCAGGTAGCACCGGGACCCGGACATGAGCGCGACCCCCGGGGCCGGAAATGATTGACAACTCAGTGGTCAGATGATTAATCCTACAGAAACGGTCACGTGTGCAGCGCCCTCTGGTGTCAGGTTATATAATCGCTGATGGTCGGGGTGTGCAGCGTCCTCTGGTGTCAGGTTATATAATCGCTGATGGTCGGGGTGTGCAGCGCCCTCTGGTGTCAGGTTATAGCATCGCTGATGGTCGGGGTGTGCAGCGCCCTCTGGTGTCAGGTTATAGCATCGCTGATGGTCGGGGTGTGCAGCGCCCTCTGGTGTCAGGTTATATAATCGCTGATGGTCGGGGTGTGCAGCGCCCTCTGGTGTCAGGTTATATCATCGCTGATGGTCGGGGTGTGCAGCGTCCTCTGGTGTCAGGTTATATAATCGCTGATGGTCGGGGTGTGCAGCGTCCTCTGGTGTCAGGTTATATAATCGCTGATGGTCGGGGTGTGCAGCGCCCTCTGGTGTCAGGTTATAGCATCGCTGATGGTCGGGGTGTGCAGCGCCCTCTGGTGTCAGGTTATAGCATCGCTGATGGTCGGGGTGTGCAGCGCCCTCTGGTGTCAGGTTATATCATCGCTGATGGTCGGGGTGTGCAGCGCCCTCTGGTGTCAGGTTATATCATCGCTGATGGTCGGGGTGTGCAGCGCCCTCTGGTGTCAGGTTATAGCATCGCTGATGGTTGGGGTGTGCAGTGCCCTCTGGTGTCAGGTTATAGCATCGCTGATGGTCGGGGTGTGCAGCGTCCTCTGGTGTCAGGTTATATAATCGCTGATGGTCGGGGTGTGCAGCGTCCTCTGGTGTCAGGTTATAGCATCGCTGATGGTCGGGGTGTGCAGCGTCCTCTGGTGTCAGGTTATAGCATCGCTGATGGTCGGGGTGTGCAGCGTCCTCTGGTGTCAGGTTATATAATCGCTGATGGTCGGGGTGTGCAGCGCCCTCTGGTGTCAGGTTATAGCATCGCTGATGGTCGGGGTGTGCAGCGCCCTCTGGTGTCAGGTTATATCATCGCTGATGGTCGGGGTGTGCAGTGCCCTCTGGTGTCAGGTTATAGCATCGCTGATGGTCGGGGTGTGCAGCGCCCTCTGGTGTCAGGTTATATCATCGCTGATGGTCGGGGTGTGCAGCGCCCTCTGGTGTCAGGTTATATAATCGCTGATGGTCGGGGTGTGCAGCGCCCTCTGGTGTCAGGTTATAGCATCGCTGATGGTCGGGGTGTGCAGCGCCCTCTGGTGTCAGGCTATATAATCGCTGATGGTCGGGGTGTGCAGCGCCCTCTGGTGTCAGGCTATATAATCGCTGATGGTCGGGGTGTGCAGCGCCCTCTGGTGTCAGGTTATATCATCGCTGATGGTCGGGGTGTGCAGCGCCCTCTGGTGTCAGGTTATATCATCGCTGATGGTCGGGGTGTGCAGCGTCCTCTGGTGTCAGGTTATAGCATCGCTGATGGTCGGGGTGTGCAGCGCCCTCTGGTGTCAGGTTATATAATCGCTGATGGTCGGGGTGTGCAGCGCCCTCTGGTGTCAGGTTATATAATCGCTGATGGTCGGGGTGTGCAGCGCCCTCTGGTGTCAGGTTATAGCATCGCTGATGGTCGGGGTGTGCAGCGCCCTCTGGTGTCAGGTTATATAATCGCTGATGGTCGGGGTGTGCAGCGCCCTCTGGTGTCAGGTTATATAATCGCTGATGGTCGGGGTGTGCAGCGCCCTCTGGTGTCAGGTTATAGCATCGCTGATGGTCGGGGTGTGCAGCGTCCTCTGGTGTCAGGTTATAGCATCGCTGATGGTCGGGGTGTGCAGCGTCCTCTGGTGTCAGGTTATATAATCGCTGATGGTCGGGGTGTGCAGCGCCCTCTGGTGTCAGGTTATATAATCGCTGATGGTCGGGGTGTGCAGCGCCCTCTGGTGTCAGGTTATATAATCGCTGATGGTCGGGGTGTGCAGCGCCCTCTGGTGTCAGGTTATATAATCGCTGATGGTCGGGGTGTGCAGCGCCCTCTGGTGTCAGGTTATATAATCGCTGATGGTCGGGGTGTGCAGCGCCCTCTGGTGTCAGGTTATATAATCGCTGATGGTCGGGGTGTGCAGCGCCCTCTGGTGTCAGGTTATATAATCGCTGATGGTCGGGGTGTGCAGCGCCCTCTGGTGTCAGGTTATATAATCGCTGATGGTCGGGGTGTGCAGCGTCCTCTGGTGTCAGGTTATAGCATCGCTGATGGTCGGGGTGTGCAGCGTCCTCTGGTGTCAGGTTATATCATCGCTGATGGTCGGGGTGTGCAGCGCCCTCTGGTGTCAGGTTATATAATCGCTGATGGTCGGGGTGTGCAGCGCCCTCTGGTGTCAGGTTATATAATCGCTGATGGTCGGGGTGTGCAGCGCCCTCTGGTGTCAGGTTATATAATCGCTGATGGTCGGGGTGTGCAGCGCCCTCTGGTGTCAGGTTATATAATCGCTGATGGTCGGGGTGTGCAGCGCCCTCTGGTGTCAGGTTATATAATCGCTGATGGTCGGGGTGTGCTGCGCCCTCTGGTGTCAGGTTATATAATCGCTGATGGTCGGGGTGTGCAGCGCCCTCTGGTGTCAGGTTATATAATCGCTGATGGTCGGGGTGTGCAGCGCCCTCTGGTGTCAGGTTATAGCATCGCTGATGGTCGGGGTGTGCAGCGCCCTCTGGTGTCAGGTTATAGCATCGCTGATGGTCGGGGTGTGCAGCGCCCTCTGGTGTCAGGTTATATAATCGCTGATGGTCGGGGTGTGCAGCGCCCTCTGGTGTCAGGTTATATCATCGCTGATGGTCGGGGTGTGCAGCGCCCTCTGGTGTCAGGCTATATAATCGCTGATGGTCGGGGTGTGCAGCGCCCTCTGGTGTCAGGTTATATCATCGCTGATGGTCGGGGTGTGCAGCGCCCTCTGGTGTCAGGTTATATCATCGCTGATGGTCGGGGTGTGCAGCGCCCTCTGGTGTCAGGTTATATCATCGCTGATGGTCGGGGTGTGCAGCGCCCTCTGGTGTCAGGCTATATAATCGCTGATGGTCGGGGTGTGCAGCGTCCTCTGGTGTCAGGTTATATAATCGCTGATGGTCGGGGTGTGCAGCGTCCTCTGGTGTCAGGTTATATAATCGCTGATGGTCGGGGTGTGCAGCGCCCTCTGGTGTCAGGTTATATCATCGCTGATGGTCGGGGTGTGCAGCGCCCTCTGGTGTCAGGTTATATAATCGCTGATGGTCGGGGTGTGCAGCGCCCTCTGGTGTCAGGTTATATCATCGCTGATGGTCGGGGTGTGCAGCGCCCTCTGGTGTCAGGTTATATAATTGCTGATGGTCGGGGTGTGCAGCGCCCTCTGGTGTCAGGTTATAGCATCGCTGATGGTCGGGGTGTGCAGCGCCCTCTGGTGTCAGGTTATAGCATCGCTGATGGTCGGGGTGTGCAGCGCCCTCTGGTGTCAGGTTACATCATCGCTATAGATACAATATCTGTGGTGTTACATGGGACTGCCGGTGACATTATTACATTATCCGTACTCATCACTGTGTTATCTGTGGTGTTACATGGGACTGCCGGTCAGAGTGTGGCTGTGGTCTCAGTCTCCCTCCTGTATTGCAGGGCGCCTCTCCGCGCGTCTTCTCCGGGATTCAGCCCACCGGCACCCCCCATCTGGGTAATTATCTGGGGGCGCTGCAGGTGTGGGTGCGGCTGCAGGAGGAGTTCAGCTCTGTGCTGTTCAGCATTGTGGACCTTCACTCCATCACGGTGCCCCAGAGCCCGGCCGTGCTGCGCGGGAGTGTGCTGGACATGGCCGCCTGCCTACTGGCCTGTGGGGTGAACCCCGAGAAGAGCCGCCTCTTCCAGCAGTCCCAGGTCAGTACAGGGGGCGCCACATCAGCTGCAGACACGAGGACCACCGCCGCCATCAGCGGAGATAACGACATCTGCTCTCCTGCAGGTCCCGGAGCACGCCCAGCTCGGGTGGATCATCGGCTGCCTGACCTCCATGCCGCGGCTCCGGCATCTGCCGCAGTGGAAGGTGAGTGCCCGGAGCCACCCCATTCATCACACCTTATCCTCCAGTCACCTCCAGAGCTGCACTCACTATTCTGCTGTTACATCATGTCTTATCCTCCAGAGCTGCACTCACTATTCTGCTATTACATTGTGCCTTACCCTCCAGTCACCTCCAGAGCTGCAGTCACTATTCTGCTGTTACATCATGTCTTATCCTCCAGAGCTGCACTCACTATTCTGCTATTACATTGTGCCTTACCCTCCAGTCACCTCCAGAGCTGCAGTCACTATTCTGCTGTTACATCATGTCTTATCCTCCAGAGCTGCACTCACTATTCTGCTGTTACATCATGTCTTATCCTCCAGAGCTGCACTCACTATTCTGATGTTACATCGTGTCTTATCCTCCAGAGCTGCAGTCACTATTCTGCTATTACATTGTGCCTTACCCTCCAGTCACCTCCAGAGCTGCACTCACTATTCTGCTGTTACATGGTGTCTTATCCTCCAGTCACCTCCAGAGCTGCATTCACTATTCTGCTATTACATGGTGTCTTATCCTCCAGTCACCTCCAGAGCTACATTCACTATTCTGCTATTACATGGTGTCTTATCCTCCAGTCTCCTCCAGAGCTGCACTCACTATTCTGCTATTACATGGTGTCTTATCCTCCAGTCTCCTCCAGAGCTGCAGTCACTATTTTGCTATTACATGGTGTCTTATCCTCCAGTCTCCTCCAGAGCTGCACTCACTATTCTGCTATTACATGGTGTCTTATCCTCCAGTCTCCTCCAGAGCTGCAGTCACTATTTTGCTATTACATGGTGTCTTATCCTCCAGTCTCCTCCAGAGCTGCAGTCACTATTCTGCTATTACATGGTGTCTTATCCTCCAGTCTCCTCCAGAGCTGCAGTCACTATTCTGCTATTACATGGTGTCTTATCTTCCAGTCACCTCCAGAGCTGCAGTCACTATTCTGCTATTACATGGTGTCTTATCCTCCAGTCTCCTCCAGAGCTGCAGTCACTATTCTGCTATTACATGGTGTCTTATCCTCCAGTCTCCTCCAGAGCTGCACTCACTATTCTGCTATTACATGGTGTCTTATCCTCCAGTCTCCTATGACCTGAGTGAAGTTTTTCTCTTGATTGACAGATGAAAAGTCAGATTCAGCAGAATGAGGGGAGCGTCGGGCTCTTCACGTACCCCGTGCTGCAGGGGGCTGATATTCTGCTCTACCGGTGAGTCCCAGAGGAGGACGAGGAACCCGCTGTAATCCGGATCCAGTCGGTGCTCGGGCAGATCGGGGGCTTTCCGGTCACACCGGCCTGACATGTGTTGTATGGTTACATATCTCCTGTGATCCGCAGCCTGTCTTCCCCAAACGCGTCGGTCACCGGCGATTTAATTCTGTGACATAATCAGGTCTCACAATTCAGGGGCGATGGTAGTTTTTTGGGGGTTTTTTTTGGGTGTTTTTTCAGTGATTTTAGGGTAACCTTTATAAAGTAGAGAACAAGACGGCGCCGAAACGCGTCAGAATTTAGTGATTTAATGTAATAAGGACCATTATGAAGTCGCAGCCCAAGTTACTGAGCAGTACATTGGGGGCCGCGCTGCAGTACATTGGGGGCCGCGCTGCGACCTGAAACGCGTCAGAATTTAGTGATTTAATGTAATAAGGACCATTATGAAGTCGCAGCCCAAGTTACTGAAGTACAATGGGGGCCGCGCTGCGACCTGAAACGCGTGGGTCTGTGCTAAATCCAGAGTTCTGGCTGTGCTGTGATAACCCGGCCTGGATCGCGTCTGTGGTGTCGCTGTCATGGCCGCTGCGGCCTTTATTAGTGGGCTCAGCTGTGATGAGGTTAGTAAGACTCGGATGGATGGGTCCTGAAACGCGTCAGTGCGTCCTGTGATGACGGGAGCTGCTCCTGGGCCGGGTCCAGTATATCGGTGCCGTTCTGACGTCCGCTTTCCTCTGTACCAGGTCCACTCACGTCCCGGTCGGGGATGACCAGGCGCAGCACTTGGAGCTGACGCAGGATGTGGCGCGGATCTTCAATAATCGATACGGAGAATTCTTCCCGATCCCCAGAGCTCTGATGAGTGAGTGTCGGTGGCGGGGGGACGTGGAGGGGGCGGGGGGAGGTGGCGGGGCGGGAAAGCTAGAGGGGGCGGGGGGAGGTGGAGGGGTGGGAGGAGTGGCTGGAGGGGGGGAGGGGGGAGGTGGAGGGGCGGGAGGACATGGGACATGATGTAAGGGTTAATGTCCTGTGTGTTTACAGGTCGCTCCAAGAAGATCCGCTCCCTTCGAGACCCGATGGTGAAGATGTCAAAGTCGGACCCCCAAAACCTGGCCACTGTGCGGCTGACGGACACCCCTGATGAGATAGTCTTGAAGTTCCGTAAGGCTGTGACGGACTGCACCTCGGAGGTGACCTACGCCCCTGAGGAGCGGCCGGGCGTCCTCTAACCTGGTGGCCATCCATAGTGCTGTGACCGGCCACGCCCCCGAGGAGCTGGTGCAGCAGAGCCGGGGCCTGGACACTGCGCAGTACAAGCTGGTGGTGGCGGAGGCGGTGATCGCTCGGCTGGCGCCCATCCGGGAGGAGATCCAGAGACTCAGAGGGGACGTGGGGTTCCTTACCGAGGTGCTGGACCGCGGGGCTCAGGGGGCGCGGGAGGTGGCGGCTCCCATGTATGAGGCGGTCTGCCAGCTGGTTGGACTGAGATGACGAGGCCAGTGAGTGATATCTCCCTTCATACCTGCTGATGCCCCGCCCCTCCTTCCCTCCCCGCTGACTGACGCTCGTCCTCCTTCCCTCCCCGCTGACTGACGCTCGTCCTCCTTCCCTCCCCGCTGACTGACGCTCGTCCTCCTTCCCTCCCCGCTGACTGACGCCTGTCCTCCTTCCCTCCCCGCTGACTGACGCTCGTCCTCCTTCCCTCCCCGCTGACTGACGCCCGTCCTCCTTCCCTCCCCGCTGACTGACGCCCGTCCTCCTTCCCTCCCCGCTGACTGACGACCGTCCTCCTTCCCTCCCCGCTGACTGACGCCCGTCCTCCTTCCCTCCCCGCTGACTGACGACCGTCCTCCTTCCCTCCCCGCTGACTGACGCCCGTCCTCCTTCCCTCCCCGCTGACTGACGCCCGTCCTCCTTCCCTCCCCGCTGACTGACGCCCGTCCTCCTTCCCTCCCCGCTGACTGACGCCCGTCCTCCTTCCCTCCCCGCTGACTGACGCCCGTCCTCCTTCCCTCCCCGCTGACTGACGCCCGTCCTCCTTCCCTCCCCGCTGACTGACGCCCGTCCTCCTTCCCTCCCCGCTGACTGACGCCCGTCCTCCTTCCCTCCCCGCTGACTGACGCCCGTCCTCCTTCCCTCCCCGCTGACTGACGCCCGTCCTCCTTCCCTCCCCGCTGACTGACGCCCGTCCTCCTTCCCTCCCCGCTGACTGACGCCCGTCCTCCTTCCCTCCCCGCTGACTGACGCCCGTCCTCCTTCCCTCCCCGCTGACTGACGCCCGTCCTCCTTCCCTCCCCGCTGACTGACGCTCGTCCTCCTTCCCTCCCCGCTGACTGACGCCCGTCCTCCTTCCCTCCCCGCTGACTGACGCCCGTCCTCCTTCCCTCCCCGCTGACTGACGCCCGTCCTCCTTCCCTCCCCGCTGACTGACGCCCGTCCTCCTTCCCTCCCCGCTGACTGACGCCCGTCCTCCTTCCCTCCCCGCTGACTGACGCCCGTCCTCCTTCCCTCCCCGCTGACTGACGCCCGTCCTCCTTCCCTCCCCGCTGACTGACGCTCGTCCTCCTTCCCTCCCCGCTGACTGACGCTCGTCCTCCCTCCCCGCTGACTGACGCTCGTCCTCCCTCCCTCCCCGCTGACTGACGCTCGTCCTCCCTCCCTCCCCGCTGACTGACGCTCGTCCTCCTTCCCTCCCCGCTGACTGACGCTCGTCCTCCTTCCCTCCTCGCTGACTGACGCTCGTCCTCCTTCCCTCCTCGCTGACTGACGCTCGTCCTCCTTCCCTCCTCGCTGACTGACGCTCGTCCTCCTTTCCTCCCCGCTGACTGACGCTCGTCCTCCTTCCCTCCCCGCTGACTGACGCTCGTCCTCCTTCCCTCCTCGCTGACTGACGCTCGTCCTCCTTCCCTCCCCGCTGACTGACGCTCGTCCTCCTTCCCTCCCCGCTGACTGACGCTCGTCCTCCTTCCCTCCCCGCTGACTGACGCTCGTCCTCCTTCCCTCCCCGCTGACTGACGCTCGTCCTCCTTCCCTCCCCGCTGACTGACGCTCGTCCTCCTTCCCTCCTCGCTGACTGATGCTCGTCCTCCTTCCCTCCCCGCTGACTGACGCTCGTCCTCCTTCCCTCCCCGCTGATTGTAGAAGACGTTCTGCAGCTTTTTGTTTGTGGGATCGTTTCCTTGGAGCCCTTGTACAATGGAGCCTTCTATAATGGGGACACCGGCCCTTTTAACGCTGCTGAATTGAATCTATTGTCTAGTGATGAGAGAAGCTGAACTGTAAAGTGCGGGGTCTGTACCCGAAACCGGGAGTCAGTGTCTCTGCCCCGAACACAGACTTCTACCTGTATGTCCTGTTCAGGTTTGTCATCTGAATAAAGCTTGTTGAAAAGCTACAGACCAGCCAATGAGCAAGCTTCTCTGGTGTGGGCACTTCCAGCCCCATTACGGCCATGTCAGGTGTGGGCGTGGCTGTGATTGGCCGGATCACCACTGTGGGAAAAAAAATAATAATAAAAAACTGTGTGGGCTCCCGCCATATTTTTGATAATTAACTATGAAACCCTCCTTATTTCAATAAAAAATGTAAAATACACAGCATGAGGCCCCCTTCATTTTTGATAGCCAAAGTAAAGCAGTCGGCTGAAGGCTGGTATTATAAGCCTGGGGAGACCCATGGATATTGGCCCTTTCCAACCTCAAGATAGCAGCCTGCAGTCACCCTACAATTGGCACATTCATTAGATGCATAAGTTCTGGGGCTGTCCCCGGCTCATCCCGATTGCCCTGGTGAACGGCATGGACAGGGAATGGTGTCCCAGCTATAGAGCGGCCCAAGCTCCATATCCCCCGGAGGAGCCGGATTCACGGCTGGAGAGCGGCCCGATCTCCACATCCCCGGAGGAGCCGGATTCACAGCTGGAGAGCGGCCCGATCTCCACATCCCCGGAGGAGCCGGATTCACGGCTGGAGAGCGGCCCGATCTCCACATCCCCGGAGGAGCCGGATTCACGGCTGGAGAGCGGCCCGAGCACCACATCCCCGGAGGAGCCGGATTCACGGCTGGAGAGCGGCCCGAGCACCACATCCCCGGAGGAGCCGGATTCACGGCTGGAGAGCGGCCCGAGCTCCACATCCCCGGAGGAGCCGGATTCACGGCTGGAGAGCGACCCGAGCTCCACATCCCCGGAGGAGCCGGATTCACGGCTGGAGAGCGACCCGAGCTCCACATCCCCGGAGGAGCCGGATTCACAGCTGGAGAGCGGCCCGAGCTCCACATCCCCGGAGGAGCCGGATTCACGGCTGGAGAGCGGCCCGAGCACCACATCCCCGGAGGAGCCGGATTCACGGCTGGAGAGCGGCCCGAGCTCCACATCCCCCGGAGGAGCCGGATTCACAGCTGGAGAGCGACCCGAGCTCCACATCCCCGGAGGAGCCGGATTCACGGCTGGAGAGCGACCCGAGCTCCACATCCCCGGAGGAGCCGGATTCACGGCTGGAGAGCGACCCGAGCTCCACATCCCCGGAGGAGCCGGATTCACGGCTGGAGAGCGGCCCGAGCTCCACATCCCCGGAGGAGCCGGATTCACGGCTGGAGAGCGGTCCGAGCTCCACATCCCCGGAGGAGCCGGATTCACGGCTGGAGAGCGGCCTGAGCTCCACATCCCCGGAGGAGCCGGATTCACGGCTGGAGAGCGGCCCGAGCTCCACATCCCCCGGAGGAGCCGGATTCACGGCTGGAGAGCGGCCTGAGCTCCACATCCCCGGAGGAGCCGGATTCACGGCTGGAGAGCGGCCTGAGCTCCACATCCCCGGAGGAGCCGGATTCACGGCTGGAGAGCGACCCGAGCTCCACATCCCCGGAGGAGCCGGATTCACGGCTGGAGAGCGGCCTGAGCTCCACATCCCCGGAGGAGCCGGATTCACGGCTGGAGAGCGGTCCGAGCTCCACATCCCCGGAGGAGCCGGATTCACGGCTGGAGAGCGGCCCGAGCTCCACATCCCCGGAGGAGCCGGATTCACGGCTGGAGAGCGGCCCGAGCTCCACATCCCCCGGAGGAGCCGGATTCACGGCTGGAGAGCGGCCTGAGCTCCACATCCCCGGAGGAGCCGGATTCACAGCTGGAGAGCGGCCGGAGCTCCACATCCCCGGAGGAGCCGGATTCACGGCTATAGAGCGGCCCGAGCGCCACATCCCCGGAGGAGCCGGATTCACGGCTGGAGAGTGGCCCGAGCTCCACATCCCCGGAGGAGCCGGATTCACAGTTGGTTGTGGATCCTGTCCAATCTGCTGGAAATATGGTAGGAGAATCGTGCCTGAGTCGGGGCCCACCTGTAGCATCTCTGACCACGCTGCGTATGAAGAGGCCCCAATGGAGGACCAAAGCCTCTAGGGCTACAAGACATGCAGGACTGTACAGTCACCATTCCCGGAGTCATCCCATGCTGAAGAGTTTCGCCTTCATATCTAAGACCCTCTGGGGGCACCAGGCCTGAGGCGGGAGGCTACAGATGTGGCCAAACTTAGTGATCTCCAGACATGTAACATTGAGGACCTTGAAAGGCCCAACAAGGTCAGCGAGTTATTCAGCAAGATGGCAGCCCAGCACTGTCCGGCCGGTCCTCCCTCAGCATTGTGCAGCACGTCCGGGGATTCACCTAGTAGCGGATGGAGGAGAAACCGGCACTGGAAGGAGAAAACTCCCCCGCGCCTTGACTCCACATGGGAAGGCTGTAGTACCGAAAACAGTCACTAGGTGGCGGCAAAAAGATGGAAATACTCTACAGACTTAAAAGGGAATCTGTCAGCAGGTTTTTGCCTCCTAAGCTGAGAGCAGCATAACGTAGGGGCAGAGACCTTGATTCCAGCGATGTGTCACTTACTGGGCTACTTAGTGTCATTTTGATACCCTCCCGCTGATTAATCAGTGATTTTATCGTTACAGGACTATTTGGTGTGCTGCTGGTAGTCCAGCATATTCATGAGCTCTCTGTGGGTCTCTGCCCCTACATTATGCTGCTCTCAGATGGGGGAGCAAAAATCTGCTGACGATTCCCTTTAACATGGGGCCCTAGTTGCTGTACTTCTGGGGGATGGGAGGGGGGGGGTGCTGCTGCTCCTCCATCAAAAAAAAAAAAACCTGCATCTGTGACAACATATAGGCAGGTGTACAGAACGAAACCTATATCTTGGATTATTGATTGGACCTTCAGATCCAGAGGTATCTGTATCAGAGATTTGGGGGAGCCTGGGTTCCGGATCTCCGAAACCCAAAACTTGTCACACCACGAGGACTGTGGGTCTAGATGTCTTCTAAGCACTGTTAAAACTTGGTAACGATGGGACCTTGGACGGTGGAGAATTCAGTACGAGAAGGGGGAACCCACCGCCCATAAACATAACATGGGAAGGTGCAGTACCAAAAATCAGCCACAAGAGGGAGACATCGACCAGCAAGAGAGAGAAAGAAAGGGGAGCGGCTTCACCTGCAGAGATCACCGACTGAGGGGCAAGTTCCTAATATTCACCCCCCTCTGCCGAGCCATAAGAACCCGGAGACTTCAGAAAGACGGGAGTTAGAGGCATGGGGCCAAGATTAAGGGGACAGTGCACCCAGCAATTAGGTATGGAGTGCAGTCACTGTGCACATTACTGATCCTGAGTTACCTCCTGTATTATACTCCAGAGCTGCACTCACTATTCTGCTGGTGGAGTCACTGTGTACATACATTACATTACTGATCCTGAGTTACCTCCTGTATTATCCTCCAGAGCTGCACTCACTATTCTGCTGCTGCAGTCATTGTGTACATACATTACATTACTGATCCTGAGTTACCTCCTGTATTATCCTCCAGAGCTGCACTCACTATTCTGCTGCTGCAGTCATTGTGTACATACATTACATTACTGATCCTGAGTTACCTCCTGTACTATACTCCAGAGCTGCACTCACTATTCTGCTGGTGGAGTCACTGTGTACATACATTACATTACTGATCCTGAGTTACCTCCTGTATTATACTCCAGAGCTGCACTCACTATTCTGCTGGTGCAGTCACTGTGTACATACATTACATTACTGATCCTGAGTTACCTCCTGTATTATACTCCAGAGCTGCACTCACCATTCTGCTGGTGCAGTCACTGTGTACATACATTACTAATCCTGTATTATACTCCAGAGCTGCACTCACTATTCTGCTGACGGTCTGAATTCCAGCCGTGATCCCATAGATAGATGGAGCGATTTCCCCAGTGACTCTTATCTCTCTTCTGCTGATGGTTTGGTACAGTGTATCAGTGCAGGTGATGTGTGCGTCTTGTAGTTGTATTGGATGCACTTGTAACAACCCCCCAGCTGTGAGCAGTTCCACTGCCGTGTGTTGTGAGTGGAGTGTGACCCCCGAAGCTGTGTGTGTGTGTTGGGGGGGGGGGGGGGGTCTAGATGTTCCGGTATAGAACATGATTGGGGGGTGAAGACTTCCGCAGCCTCATTACCCGCCCAGTGCTCTCTGTGCAGAGGCCGTCAGCGCTGCAGACACTGCGCTTTCCTGCGGGACTCGGGGTCACTCACGATCTCCGCGGGGTGTCTGACCCTGAAGGGCTCAATTTCATACACAGGTCATGAGATTAATTCCCACCATGTGCGGCACCGAGGCTGAATAACGAGAGGGGCACCGAGACCCCCGAAACCCCGAGACCCCCGAAATGCAACTCACAAATGTGTCTGGGATATTCTGTCCTCTACCAAACGCATCAGTGACTATCTATTACAGTGTAGACACATCTGCAGGTTTTTCCCTCCGCTCTCTATACACACATCTGCAGGTTTTTCCCTCCACTCTCTATACAGACACATCTGCAGGTTTTTCCCTTCGCTCTCTATACAGACACATCTGCAGGTTTTTCCCTTCGCTCTCTATGCAGACACATCTGCAGGTTTTTCCCTCTGCTCTCTATACAGACACATCTGCAGGTTTCTCCCGCCGCTCTCTATACTGACACATCTGCAGGTTTTTCCCTCTGCTCTCTATACAGACACATCTGCAGGTTTTCCCTCCACTCTCTATGCAGACACATCTGCAGGTTTTCCCTCCGCTCTCTATGCAGACACATCTGTAGGTTTTCCCTCTGCTCTCTATAAAGACACATCTGCAGGTTTTTCCCCGCTGCTTTCTATACAGACACATCTGCAGGTTTTCCCTCTGCTCTCTATACAGACACATCTGCAGGTTTTCCCTCTGCTCTCTATACAGTCACATCTGCAGGTTTTTCCCTCCGTTCTCTATACAGACACATCTGCAGGTTTGATCATAACAGGGTCCCCAACTTATGGTGTTGCTTATACCAGCCAATCAAAATCCTTGGAACACTCTGCACCACACCCACCAGACACACCAGTGGACGGCCTGAGTGGAATAGGGTCGCCCACTTGGGGGGTTGGTTAAGGGAGGTCAGGAGTAGGTCAGCGAAGTGTTGGAAGTGAAGGAGAGAGGAGGTCAGGAGCTGGGCTCCTTGGAAGTCACTAGGTAACAGATGTTGGTCTGGGCCTGGTAGGAGCTGGACCCCGGTCACAGGGGATCATGAAAACGGTCACGGAACTGTCGAGGAGGACAGCCGGTGACCTTGTACCATCACTGGGCAGGGACCAGGGCACGACGGGGTACGTGGACCCTAGGTCAGGGAGTAGCTTCAGGCAACCTGACAATTCACCCGATGAGAACGGAGCCTTCAAGATTCGCTCTCCACCCGCTCCAAAATCGGGGTACTAGCGCAACGAGGGGGATAGGACTTTCCACAAAAAACGGTCCAGAAAATCCCAAGCATGAGCCCTGAGAGCAAGCTCCCTCCGTTAGCCACACTGGGGAGCAGAACCGATTAGTTCTACACTACCGGGGCCAACTAGAAGGAAACAAGGTGCCACGGGAAAGGTCACAGATTATCCGGCAACACCAGCAGAAACGGGACCCAAACGTGCTCCCCTCAGCGGCAGCGGTGTCCAGAACTGTGGTTTATCCAGTTGTTGGTGTCAGCTTAATGGACTGAGTGAGTACGAAAGTGACCCCTTCACACCGAACGGCACTTCCCGAACACCTGACTGCCCCTGTCATCGCCCCCAGGTACTCCCAACTGCAGCGGTGGTACTCCACCTTACCACACACCACGGGTGGCGTCACAAACTTTAACTACACAAACCCCTGTAAATACCCCCTTCATTTGAGTGGCCGCACGACCCCCGGGTCCGGACGCCCCTCGAGCCACCGCGGATCCGGATCCGAGCAGCCCGGCTGCTGACACGGGGGCGGCACAGCAGTAAACTTTACTAGTTTGTGTATTTGCCTCCAATTGTATCTACATCTGTCATCTATCTATATCATCTATCTTACCTGTCTCCGGCGCTGCTGGTCCTCCCAGATCCAGAATCAGTGCCGTGAATATTCATGAGCATAATGAGCGGACCCGGAAGCAACAGCAGTGCCGGAGGTATACAAGTTCTTGCTGTCCGTGTGCTATCCAGATGTCACATGGCTAACACACGGACACATAGACGCACCTACACCGTTCGTTATTTGCATGGACGTGTGAAGGAGGCCTTTGGGAGGAAACGAGAATCCAGAGAAAACCCGGGGAGATCAGGGAATTGAACCCAAGACCCCAAGACTGCAGTGTTGACTGTTGCAGGCGGGGGCCGCTGCTGCTTCTGGGGCTGCTCGGATCCGGGTTGCTGCTGTGGCTCGAGTGGTGACCAGACACTGGCTCGCACGGCCGGCCGTCGTAAAGGGCATATTTACAGGGGATTTTTGTCTGTGACGCCACCCATTGCCTGGCGATGGGGCGCCCGGGGCTGGTGGAACGGGGCAGCTAGATGGGATCCCCTCCACAGGTAGGGGAGGCGTAGTCCCGGAGCCCTGGGTCGGAACCTGGGAGTGATGGCTGCTGGAAGTGGCACCCCGTATTGGACCAGGGGTCAATGGTGTACTCACAGTTCAGTAATTTCACACAAGTCCAGTGGTAAACCAAGTTGCCAGTGACCGGCTGCTGTTGGAGGGTGCATTCGGGTCCCACACCCGAGGGAGTGAACAGGTATCCCTTCCTCCTGCACTTTGTGTTTGTCTTTCCTTTTGGACGACTTCGCATGGAACGGAGAAGTCCACTCCCGGTTCTGTGTGTGTTTGGGAGCTGTGGCCTGCGAAATCTGACCCTTGGGATCTCTGTGGATTCTGACGGACACCCTATCCCCCGCGTTGGGCTTCCGTTTCGCTCTCTGGGATTTGGGAGAACAAGGCCTGAAACCTCTGCTGGTTGATTAACAAGAGACATGCAACCTTCCTCGTCCTAGGGTCTAGGCACCCCGACTGTGCATGGCCTCTGGACCGGTTTCCCGCTGCCATGGAGAATGTCTCTGTTCTCCGGGGGCAGCTCCATGGAGAACGTCTCTGTGCTCCGGGGGCAGCTCCAAGGGTGGATCTGTCCGTATCTGCGGGAGTCTGTATCTTCTCCCCGGGATACGTGGGTTCCAGCGCTACACTCATCTTACTTTTAATATTCTTATATCCAGAATATTAAACTTAAGATCATGTTTTATATCCCTGACATCACAGAAATGAGATTCCGCAGCAGCTTGTAATCCAGTAATGTCTGACAGTCTTTCCCTGCCGGCCTCGTCCTCTCTGAGCTGTTTGGAGGCTTGTCTCTGGGCTGTTTGGAGGCTTGTCTCTGGGCTGTTTGGAGGCTTGTCTCTGGGCTGTTTGGAGGCTTGTCTCTGGGCTGTTTGGAGGCTTGTCTCTGGGCTGTTTGGAGGCTCGTCTCTGGGCTGTTTGGAGGCTTGTCTCTGTGCTGTTTGGAGGCTTGTCTCTGGGCTGTTTGGAGGTTTGTCTCTGTGCTGTTTGGCAGCTCGTCTCTGGGCTGTTTGGAGGCTTTTCTCTGGGCTGTTTGGAGGCTTTTCTCTGGGCTGTTTGGAGGCTTTTCTCTGGGCTGTTTGGAGGCTTGTCTCTGGGCTGTTTGGAGGCTTGTCTCTGGGCTGTTTGGAGGCTTGTCTCTGGGCTGTTTGGAGGCTTGTCTCTGGGCTGTTTGGAGGCTTGTCTCTGGGCTGTTTGGAGGCTTGTCTCTGGGCTGTTTGGAGGCTTGTCTCTTTGCTGTTTGGGGGTTTGTCTCTTTGCTGTTTGGAGGTTTGTCTCTGTGCTGTTTGGCAGCTCGTCTCTATGCTGTTTACGGGCTTGTCTCTGGGCTATTTGGGGGCTTGTATCTGTGCTGTTTGGAGGCTTGTCTCTGTGCTTTTTTGGGAACTTGTCTCTGGGCTGTTTGGAGGCTTGTCTCTGTGTTGTTTGGAGGTTTGTCTCTGGGCTGTTTGGAGGCTTGTCTCTGTGTTGTTTGGAGGTTTTTCTCTGGGCTGTTTGGAGGCTTGTCTCTTGGCTGTTTGGAGGCTTGTCTCTTGGCTGTTTGGAGGCTTGTCTCTTGGCTGTTTGGAGGCTTGTCTCTGGGCTGTTTGGAGGCTCGTCTCTTGGCTGTTTGGAGGCTTGTCTCTGGGCTGTTTGGGGGTTTGTCTCTGGGCTGTTTGGAGGTTTGTCTCTGTGCTGTTTGGCAGCTCGTCTCTGGGCTGTTTGGAGGCTCGTCTCTTGGCTGTTTGGAGGCTTGTCTCTTGGCTGTTTGGAGGCTTGTCTCTGGGCTGTTTGGAGGCTTGTCTCTGGGCTGTTTGGAGGCTTGTCTCTGGGCTGTTTGGAGGCTTGTCTCTGGGCTGTTTGGAGGCTTGTCTCTGGGCTGTTTGGAGGCTTGTCTCTGGGCTGTTTGGAGGCTTGTCTCTGGGCTGTTTGGAGGCTTGTCTCTGGGCTGTTTGGAGGCTTGTCTCTGGGCTGTTTGGAGGCTTGTCTCTGGGCTGTTTGGAGGCTTGTCTCTGTGTTGTTTGGAGGCTTGTCTCTGTGTTGTTTGGAGGCTTGTCTCTGTGTTGTTTGGAGGCTTGTCTCTGTGTTGTTTGGAGGCTTGTCTCTGTGTTTGGAGGCTTGTCTCTGTGTTGTTTGGAGGCTTGTCTCTGTGCTGTTTAGAGGCTTGTCTCTGTGCTGTTTGGAGGCTTGTCTCTGTGCTGTTTGGAGGCTTGTCTCTGTGCTGTTTGGAGGCTTGTCTCTGTGCTGTTTGGAGGCTTGTCTCTGTGCTGTTTGGAGGCTTGTCTCTGTGCTGTTTGGAGGCTTGTCTCTGTGCTGTTTGGAGGCTTGTCTCTGTGCTGTTTGGAGGCTTGTCTCTGTGCTGTTTGGAGGCTTGTCTCTGTGCTGTTTGGAGGCTTGTCTCTGTGCTGTTTGGAGGCTTGTCTCTGTGCTGTTTGGAGGCTTGTCTCTGTGTTGTTTGGAGGCTTGTCTCTGTGTTGTTTGGAGGCTTGTCTCTGTGTTGTTTGGAGGCTTGTCTCTGTGTTGTTTGGAGGCTTGTCTCTGTGTTGTTTGGAGGCTTGTCTCTGTGCTGTTTGGAGGCTTGTCTCTGTGCTGTTTGGAGGCTTGTCTCTGTGCTGTTTGGAGGCTTGTCTCTGTGCTGTTTGGAGGCTTGTCTCTGTGCTGTTTGGAGGCTTGTCTCTGTGTTGTTTGGAGGCTTGTCTCTGTGTTGTTTGGAGGCTTGTCTCTGGGCTGTTTGGAGGCTTGTCTCTGGGCTGTTTGGAGGCTTGTCTCTGGGCTGTTTGGAGGCTTGTCTCTGGGCTGTTTGGAGGCTTGTCTCTGGGCTGTTTGGAGGCTTGTCTCTGGGCTGTTTGGAGGCTTGTCTCTGGGCTGTTTGGAGGCTTGTCTCTGGGCTGTTTGGAGGCTTGTCTCTGGGCTGTTTGGAGGCTTGTCTCTGGGCTGTTTGGGGGTTTGTCTCTGTACTGTTTGGAGGCTTGTCTCTGCGCTGTTTGGCGGCTCGTCCGTGTTTGGAGCTTGTCTCTGGGCTGCTTGGCGGTTCATCTCTGTGTTTGGATACTTGTCTCTATGCTGTTTACGGGCTTGTCTCTGGGCTATTTGGGGGCTTGTCTCTGTGCTTTTTTGAGAACTTGTCTCTGTGCTGTTTGGCTTGTCTCTGTGCTGTTTGGCAGCTCGTCTCTGGGCTGTTTGGAGGCTTGTCTCTGGGCTGTTTGGAGGCTTGTCTCTGGGCTGTTTGGAGGCTTGTCTCTGGGCTGTTTGGAGGCTTGTCTCTGGGCTGTTTGGAGGCTTGTCTCTGGGCTGTTTGGAGGCTTGTCTCTGGGCTGTTTGGAGGCTTGTCTCTGGGCTGTTTGGAGGCTTGTCTCTGGGCTGTTTGGAGGCTTGTCTCTGGGCTGTTTGGAGGCTTGTCTCTGGGCTGTTTGGAGGCTTGTCTCTGGGCTGTTTGGAGGCTTGTCTCTGGGCTGTTTGGAGGCTTGTCTCTGGGCTGTTTGGAGGCTTGTCTCTTTGCTGTTTGGGGGTTTGTCTCTTTGCTGTTTGGAGGTTTGTCTCTGTGCTGTTTGGCAGCTCGTCTCTATGCTGTTTACGGGCTTGTCTCTGGGCTATTTGGGGGCTTGTATCTGTGCTGTTTGGAGGCTTGTCTCTGTGCTTTTTTGGGAACTTGTCTCTGTGTTGTTTGGAGGCTTGTCTCTGTGTTGTTTGGAGGCTTGTCTCTGTGTTGTTTGGAGGCTTTTCTCTGGGATGTTTGGAGGCTTGTCTCTTGGCTGTTTGGAGGCTTGTCTCTGGGCTGTTTGGAGGCTTGTCTCTGGGCTGTTTGGAGGCTTGTCTCTGGGCTGTTTGGAGGCTTGTCTCTGGGCTGTTTGGAGGCTTGTCTCTGGGCTGTTTGGAGGCTTGTCTCTGTGTTGTTTGGAGGCTTGTCTCTGTGTTGTTTGGAGGCTTGTCTCTGTGTTGTTTGGAGGCTTGTCTCTGTGTTTGGAGGCTTGTCTCTGTGTTGTTTGGAGGCTTGTCTCTGTGCTGTTTAGAGGCTTGTCTCTGTGCTGTTTGGAGGCTTGTCTCTGTGCTGTTTAGAGGCTTGTCTCTGTGCTGTTTGGAGGCTTGTCTCTGGGCTGTTTGGAGGCTTGTCTCTGGGCTGTTTGGAGGCTTGTCTCTGGGCTGTTTGGAGGCTTGTCTCTGGGCTGTTTGGAGGCTTGTCTCTGGGCTGTTTGGAGGCTTGTCTCTGGGCTGTTTGGAGGCTTGTCTCTGGGCTGTTTGGAGGCTTGTCTCTGGGCTGTTTGGAGGCTTGTCTCTGGGCTGTTTGGAGGCTTGTCTCTGGGCTGTTTGGGGGTTTGTCTCTTGGCTGTTTGGAGGCTTGTCTCTGTGTTGTTTGGAGGCTTGTCTCTGTGCTGTTTGGAGGCTTGTCTCTGTGTTGTTTGGAGGCTTGTCTCTGTGTTGTTTGGAGGCTTGTCTCTTTGCTGATTGGAGGCTTGTCTCTTTGCTGTTTGGAGGCTTGTCTCTGTGCTGTTTGGAGGCTTGTCTCTGGGCTGTTTGGTGGCTCGTCTGTGTTGTTTCGAGCTTGTCTCTGTGGTGTTTGGAGGTTTGTCTCTGTGCTGTTTGGAGGTTTGTCTCTGTGCTGTTTGGCAGCTCGTCTCTGGGCTGTTTGGAGGCTTGTCTCTGGGCTGTTTGGAGGCTTGTCTCTGGGCTATTTGGGGGCTTGTATCTGTGCTGTTTGGAGCCTTGTCTCTGGGCTGTTTGGAGGCTTGTCTCTGGGCTGTTTGGAGGCTTGTCTCTGGGCTGTTTGGAGGCTTGTCTCTGGGCTGTTTGGAGGCTTGTCTCTGGGCTGTTTGGAGGCTTGTCTCTGGGCTGTTTGGAGGCTTGTCTCTGGGCTGTTTGGAGGCTTGTCTCTGGGCTGTTTGGAGGCTTGTCTCTGTGCTGTTTGGAGGCTTGTCTCTGTGCTGTTTGGCAGCTCGTCTCTATGCTGTTTACGGGCTTGTCTCTGGGCTATTTGGGGGCTTGTATCTGTGCTGTTTGGAGGCTTGTATCTGTGCTGTTTGGAGGCTTGTCTCTGTGCTTTTTTGGGAACTTGTCTCTGTGTTGTTTGGAGGCTTGTCTCTGTGTTGTTTGGAGGCTTTTCTCTGGGCTGTTTGGAGGCTTGTCTCTTGGCTGTTTGGAGGCTTGTCTCTTGGCTGTTTGGAGGCTTGTCTCTTGGCTGTTTGGAGGCTTGTCTCTTGGCTGTTTGGAGGCTTGTCTCTTGGCTGTTTGGAGGCTTGTCTCTTGGCTGTTTGGAGGCTTGTCTCTTGGCTGTTTGGAGGCTTGTCTCTGGGCTGTTTGGAGACTTGTCTCTGGGCTGTTTGGAGGCTTGTCTCTGGGCTGTTTGGAGGCTTGTCTCTGTGTTGTTTGGAGGCTTTTCTCTGGGCTGTTTGGAGGCTCGTCTCTTGGCTGTTTGGAGGCTTGTCTCTATGCTGTTTACGGGCTTGTCTCTGGGCTATTTGGGGGCTTGTATCTGTGCTGTTTGGAGGCTTGTCTCTGGGCTGTTTGGAGGCTTGTCTCTGGGCTGTTTGGAGGCTTGTCTCTGGGCTGTTTGGAGGCTTGTCTCTGTGTTGTTTGGAGGCTTGTCTCTGTGTTGTTTGGAGGCTTGTCTCTGTGTTGTTTGGAGGCTTGTCTCTGTGTTGTTTGGAGGCTTGTCTCTGTGTTGTTTGGAGGCTTGTCTCTTTGCTGATTGGAGGCTTGTCTCTTTGCTGTTTGGAGGCTTGTCTCTGTGCTGTTTGGAGGCTTGTCTCTGGGCTGTTTGGTGGCTCGTCTGTGTTGTTTCGAGCTTGTCTCTGTGGTGTTTGGAGGTTTGTCTCTGTGCTGTTTGGAGGTTTGTCTCTGTGCTGTTTGGCAGCTCGTCTCTGGGCTGTTTGGAGGCTTTTCTCTGGGCTGTTTGGAGGCTTGTCTCTGGGCTATTTGGGGGCTTGTATCTGTGCTGTTTGGAGCCTTGTCTCTGGGCTGTTTGGAGGCTTGTCTCTGGGCTGTTTGGAGGCTTGTCTCTGGGCTGTTTGGAGGCTTGTCTCTGGGCTGTTTGGAGGCTTGTCTCTGGGCTGTTTGGAGGCTTGTCTCTGGGCTGTTTGGAGGCTTGTCTCTGGGCTGTTTGGAGGCTTGTCTCTGGGCTGTTTGGAGGCTTGTCTCTGGGCTGTTTGGAGGCTTGTCTCTGGGCTGTTTGGAGGCTTGTCTCTGGGCTGTTTGGAGGCTTGTCTCTGGGCTGTTTGGAGGCTTGTCTCTGGGCTGTTTGGAGGCTTGTCTCTGGGCTGTTTGGAGGCTTGTCTCTGGGCTGTTTGGAGGCTTGTCTCTGGGCTGTTTGGAGGCTTGTCTCTGGGCTGTTTGGAGGCTTGTCTCTGGGCTGTTTGGAGGCTTGTCTCTGGGCTGTTTGGAGGCTTGTCTCTGTGCTGTTTGGAGGCTTGTCTCTGGGCTGTTTGGAGGCTTGTCTCTGTGCTGTTTGGAGGCTTGTCTCTGTGCTGTTTGGAGGCTTGTCTCTGTGCTGTTTGGAGGCTTGTCTCTGTGCTGTTTGGAGGCTTGTCTCTGTGTTGTTTGGAGGCTTGTCTCTGTGTTGTTTGGAAGCTTGTCTCTGTGTTGTTTGGAGGCTTGTCTCTGTGCTGTTTGGAGGCTTGTCTCTGTGCTGTTTGGAGGCTTGTCTCTGTGCTGTTTGGAGGCTTGTCTCTGTGCTGTTTGGAGGCTTGTCTCTGTGCTGTTTGGAGGCTTGTCTCTGTGCTGTTTGGAGGCTTGTCTCTGTGCTGTTTGGAGGCTTGTCTCTGTGCTGTTTGGAGGCTTGTCTCTGTGCTGTTTGGAGGCTTGTCTCTGTGCTGTTTGGAGGCTTGTCTCTGTGCTGTTTGGAGGCTTGTCTCTGTGCTGTTTGGAGGCTTGTCTCTGTGCTGTTTGGAGGCTTGTCTCTGTGCTGTTTGGAGGCTTGTCTCTGTGCTGTTTGGAGGCTTGTCTCTGTGCTGTTTGGAGGCTTGTCTCTGTGCTGTTTGGAGGCTTGTCTCTGTGCTGTTTGGAGGCTTGTCTCTGGGCTGTTTGGAGGCTTGTCTCTGGGCTGTTTGGAGGCTTGTCTCTGGGCTGTTTGGAGGCTTGTCTCTGTGCTGTTTGGGGGCTTGTCTCTGTGCTGTTTGGGGGCTCGTCTGTGGGCTGTTTGGGGGCTCGTCTGTGGGCTGTTTGGGGGCTCGTCTGTGGGCTGTTTGGGGGCTCGTCTGTGGGCTGTTTGGGGGCTCGTCTGTGGGCTGTTTGGGGGCTCGTCTGTGGGCTGTTTGGGGGCTCGTCTGTGGGCTGTTTGGGGGCTCGTCTGTGGGCTGTTTGGGGGCTCGTCTGTGGGCTGTTTGGGGGCTCGTCTGTGGGCTGTTTGGGGGCTCGTCTGTGGGCTGTTTGGGGGCTCGTCTGTGGGCTGTTTGGGGGCTCGTCTGTGGGCCGTTTGTGGGCTCGTCTCTGGGCCGTTTGTGGGCTCGTCTGTGGGCCGTTTGTGGGCTCGTCTGTGGGCCGTTTGTGGGCTCGTCTCTGGGCCGTTTGTGGGCTCGTCTCTGGGCCGTTTGTGGGCTCGTCTCTGGGCCGTTTGTGGGCTCGTCTCTGGGCCGTTTGTGGGCTCGTCTCTGGGCCGTTTGTGGGCTCGTCTCTGGGCCGTTTGTGGGCTCGTCTCTGGGCCGTTTGTGGGCTCGTCTCTGGGCCGTTTGTGGGCTCGTCTCTGGGCCGTTTGGAGGCTCGTCTCTGGGCCGTTTGGAGGCTCGTCTCTGGGCCGTTTGGAGGCTCGTCTCTGCGCCGTTTGGGGGCTCGTCTTTGCGCCGTTTGGGGGCTCGTCTCTGTGCTGTTTGGCGTATTGTAGGTGAGATATTTTGTGGCATTTGTGCAGTAATGGCTTTCTTCTGACGACACCACCATGCAGCCCATTTTTCTTCACGTGCCTCCTGTGTGTCTTGAAGCAGCCGCACCGCTAGTTGTCAGTGACTCCTGGATTTCAGCTGATGTTATTTGTGGGTTTTTCTTTGCGTCCTGAACACTTTTCCTGGCAGTTGTGGCTGATATTTTTGTTGCTCTACCTGATCGTGGTTTGGTTTTTACAGAGCCCCTGATTTTGCTTTAATCACAGATTGAACACTGATGACCGGCATTATCAATTCCTTGGATATCTTTTTGTATCCCTTTACTGTTTTGTACAGTTTAACTATCTTTTCCTGTAGATCCGTTGACAATTCTTTTGCTTTTCCCATGACTCACAATCCAGAAACGTCAGTGGCTGGAGGAAAGATGCCAGAGTCTGTGTGAGGATCTCACTTGATATTACAGCGGTCACTCAGCTCCTGTGTGAGGATCTCACTGAATATGACAGCGGTCACTCACCTACTGTGTGAGGATCTCACTGAATATGACAGCGGTCACTCAGCTCCTGTGTGAGGATCTCACTTGATATTACAGCGGTCACTCACCTACTGTGTGAGGATCTCACAGAATATGACAGCGGTCACTCACCTCCTGTGTGAGGATCTCACTTGATATTACAGCGGTCATTCAGCTCCTGTGTGAGGATCTCACTGAATATGACAGCGGTCACTCACCTCCTGTGTGAGGATCTCACTTGATATTACAGTGGTCACTCACCTCCTGTGTGAGGATCTCACTGAATATTACAGCGGTCATTCACCTCCTGTGTGAGGATCTCACAGAATATTACAGCGGTCACTCAGCTCCTGTATGAGGATCTCACTGCATATTACAGCGGTCACTCACCTCCTGTGTGAGGATCTCACAGAATATTACAGCGGTCACTCAGCTCCTGTGTGAGGATCTCACAGAATATTACAGCGGTCACTCATCTCCTGTGTGAGGATCTCACAGAATATTACAGCGGTCACTCAGCTCCTGTGTGAGGATCTCACAGAATATTACAGCGGTCACTCACCTCCTGTGTGAGGATCTCACAGAATATTACAGCGGTCACTCAGCTCCTGTGTGAGGATCTCACAGAATATTACAGCGGTCACTCACCTCGTGTGTGAGGATCTCACTTGATATTACAGCGGTTACTCACCTGGAGGCTTGTCTCTGTGCTGTTTGGAGGCTTGTCTCTGTGCTGTTTGGAGGCTTGTCTCTGTGCTGTTTGGAGGCTTGTCTCTGTGCTGTTTGGAGGCTTGTCTCTGTGCTGTTTGGAGGCTTGTCTCTGTGCTGTTTGGAGGCTTGTCTCTGGGCTGTTTGGAGGCTTGTCTCTGGGCTGTTTGGAGGCTTGTCTCTGGGCTGTTTGGAGGCTTGTCTCTGGGCTGTTTGGAGGCTTGTCTCTGGGCTGTTTGGAGGCTTGTCTCTGGGCTGTTTGGAGGCTTGTCTCTGGGCTGTTTGGAGGCTTGTCTCTGGGCTGTTTGGAGGCTTGTCTCTGTGCTGTTTGGAGGCTTGTCTCTGTGCTGTTTGGAGGCTTGTCTCTGTGCTGTTTGGAGGCTTGTCTCTGTGCTGTTTGGAGGCTTGTCTCTGTGCTGTTTGGAGGCTTGTCTCTGTGCTGTTTGGAGGCTTGTCTCTGTGCTGTTTGGAGGCTTGTCTCTGGGCTGTTTGGAGGCTTGTCTCTGGGCTGTTTGGAGGCTTGTCTCTGGGCTGTTTGGAGGCTTGTCTCTGGGCTGTTTGGAGGCTTGTCTCTGGGCTGTTTGGAGGCTTGTCTCTGTGCTGTTTGGGGGCTTGTCTCTGTGCTGTTTGGGGGCTCGTCTGTGGGCTGTTTGGGGGCTCGTCTGTGGGCTGTTTGGGGGCTCGTCTGTGGGCTGTTTGGGGGCTCGTCTGTGGGCTGTTTGGGGGCTCGTCTGTGGGCTGTTTGGGGGCTCGTCTGTGGGCTGTTTGGGGGCTCGTCTGTGGGCTGTTTGGGGGCTCGTCTGTGGGCTGTTTGGGGGCTCGTCTGTGGGCTGTTTGGGGGCTCGTCTGTGGGCTGTTTGGGGGCTCGTCTGTGGGCTGTTTGGGGGCTCGTCTGTGGGCTGTTTGGGGGCTCGTCTGTGGGCTGTTTGGGGGCTCGTCTGTGGGCTGTTTGGGGGCTCGTCTGTGGGCTGTTTGGGGGCTCGTCTGTGGGCTGTTTGGGGGCTCGTCTGTGGGCTGTTTGGGGGCTCGTCTGTGGGCCGTTTGGGGGCTCGTCTGTGGGCCGTTTGGGGGCTCGTCTGTGGGCCGTTTGGGGGCTCGTCTGTGGGCCGTTTGGGGGCTCGTCTGTGGGCCGTTTGGGGGCTCGTCTGTGGGCCGTTTGGGGGCTCGTCTGTGGGCCGTTTGGGGGCTCGTCTGTGGGCCGTTTGGGGGCTCGTCTGTGGGCCGTTTGGGGGCTCGTCTGTGGGCCGTTTGGGGGCTCGTCTGTGGGCCGTTTGGGGGCTCGTCTGTGGGCCGTTTGGGGGCTCGTCTGTGGGCCGTTTGGGGGCTCGTCTGTGGGCCGTTTGGGGGCTCGTCTGTGGGCCGTTTGGGGGCTCGTCTGTGGGCCGTTTGTGGGCTCGTCTGTGGGCCGTTTGGGGGCTCGTCTGTGGGCCGTTTGGGGGCTCGTCTGTGGGCCGTTTGTGGGCTCGTCTCTGGGCCGTTTGTGGGCTCGTCTGTGGGCCGTTTGTGGGCTCGTCTGTGGGCCGTTTGTGGGCTCGTCTCTGGGCCGTTTGTGGGCTCGTCTCTGGGCCGTTTGTGGGCTCGTCTCTGGGCCGTTTGTGGGCTCGTCTCTGGGCCGTTTGTGGGCTCGTCTCTGGGCCGTTTGTGGGCTCGTCTCTGGGCCGTTTGTGGGCTCGTCTCTGGGCCGTTTGTGGGCTCGTCTCTGGGCCGTTTGTGGGCTCGTCTCTGGGCCGTTTGGAGGCTCGTCTCTGGGCCGTTTGGAGGCTCGTCTCTGGGCCGTTTGGAGGCTCGTCTCTGCGCCGTTTGGGGGCTCGTCTTTGCGCCGTTTGGGGGCTCGTCTCTGTGCTGTTTGGCGTATTGTAGGTGAGATATTTTGTGGCATTTGTGCAGTAATGGCTTTCTTCTGACGACACCACCATGCAGCCCATTTTTCTTCACGTGCCTCCTGTGTGTCTTGAAGCAGCCGCACCGCTAGTTGTCAGTGACTCCTGGATTTCAGCTGATGTTATTTGTGGGTTTTTCTTTGCGTCCTGAACACTTTTCCTGGCAGTTGTGGCTGATATTTTTGTTGCTCTACCTGATCGTGGTTTGGTTTTTACAGAGCCCCTGATTTTGCTTTAATCACAGATTGAACACTGATGACCGGCATTATCAATTCCTTGGATATCTTTTTGTATCCCTTTACTGTTTTGTACAGTTTAACTATCTTTTCCTGTAGATCCGTTGACAATTCTTTTGCTTTTCCCATGACTCACAATCCAGAAACGTCAGTGGCTGGAGGAAAGATGCCAGAGTCTGTGTGAGGATCTCACTTGATATTACAGCGGTCACTCAGCTCCTGTGTGAGGATCTCACTGAATATGACAGCGGTCACTCACCTACTGTGTGAGGATCTCACTGAATATGACAGCGGTCACTCAGCTCCTGTGTGAGGATCTCACTTGATATTACAGCGGTCACTCACCTACTGTGTGAGGATCTCACAGAATATGACAGCGGTCACTCACCTCCTGTGTGAGGATCTCACTTGATATTACAGCGGTCATTCAGCTCCTGTGTGAGGATCTCACTGAATATGACAGCGGTCACTCACCTCCTGTGTGAGGATCTCACTTGATATTACAGTGGTCACTCACCTCCTGTGTGAGGATCTCACTGAATATTACAGCGGTCATTCACCTCCTGTGTGAGGATCTCACAGAATATTACAGCGGTCACTCAGCTCCTGTATGAGGATCTCACTGCATATTACAGCGGTCACTCACCTCCTGTGTGAGGATCTCACAGAATATTACAGCGGTCACTCAGCTCCTGTGTGAGGATCTCACAGAATATTACAGCGGTCACTCAGCTCCTGTATGAGGATCTCACAGAATATTACAGCGGTCACTCACCTCCTGTGTGAGGATCTCACAGAATATTACAGCGGTCACTCATCTCCTGTGTGAGGATCTCACAGAATATTACAGCGGTCACTCAGCTCCTGTGTGAGGATCTCACAGAATATTACAGCGGTCACTCAGCTCCTGTGTGAGGATCTCACAGAATATTACAGCGGTCACTCACCTCCTGTGTGAGGATCTCACAGAATATTACAGCGGTCACTCAGCTCCTGTGTGAGGATCTCACAGAATATTACAGCGGTCACTCACCTCGTGTGTGAGGATCTCACTTGATATTACAGCGGTTACTCACCTCCTGTGTGAGGATCTCACTTGATATTACAGTGGTCACTCACCTCCTGTGTGAGGATGTCACAGAATATTACAGCGGTCACTCACCTCCTGTGTGAGGATCTCACTGGATTTTACAGCGGTCACTCACCTCCTGTGTGAGGATATCACAGAATATTACAGCGGTCACTCACCTCCTGTGTGAGGATATCACAGAATATTACAGCGGTCACTCACCTCCTGTGTGAGGATCTCACAGAATATTACAGCGGTCACTCACCTCCTGTGTGAGGATCTCACAGAATATTACAGCGGTCACTCACCTCGTGTGTGAGGATCTCACAGACTATTACAGCGGTCACTCAGCTCCTGTGTGAGGATCTCACTGGATTTTACAGCGGTCACTCAGCTCCTGTATGAGGATGTCACAGAATATTACAGCGGTCACTCACCTCCTGTGTGAGGATCTCACAGAATATTACAGCGGTCACTCACCTTCTGTGTGAGGATCTCACAGAATATTACAGCGGTCATTCACCTTCTGTGTGAGGATTATAGATTGGGATTTCCTGAACACAATATCATATTACTGCAGGATTAGCTGTAATATATAATAATTGCACATCGTGTGTCCCCCATGAATACTGATCTGCTAATCATTTACACTATAAAATCATGTATAATCCATAATCCTCACATCCCCTGAATAATCCTATAATATATACTGTACTGACATATAATCCCCCCCATCCCCCGTCTTGCAGAGTCCGGGCTCCTTTCTTCTCTGCTTCGGGGATTCTGTACAACAGATACTAAGAATGATCAGATACCGATAATGATTAGATACAGATAGTGATCAGATACAGATAGTGATCAGATACAGATAATGATTAGATACCGATAATGATCAGATACAGATAATGATCAGATACCGATAATGATTAGATACAGATAATGATTAGATACAGATAATGATCAGATACCGATAATGATTAGATACAGATAATGATTAGATACAGATAGTGATCAGATACAGATAATGATTAGATACAGATAGTGATCAGATACAGATAATGATTAGATACCGATAATGATCAGATACAGATAATGATCGGATACAGATAATGATCAGATACAGATAATGATCAGATACAGATAATGATCAGATACAGATAATGATTAGATACAGATAATGATTAGATACAGATAATGATTAGATACAGGTAGTGATCAGATACAGATAATGATTAGATACAGGTAGTGATCAGATACAGATAATGATTAGATACAGGTAGTGATCAGATACAGATAATGATTAGATGCAGATAGTGATCAGATACAGAAAATGATTAGATACAGATAGTGATCAGATACCGATAATAATTAGATACCGATAGTGATCAGATACCGATAATGATCAGATACAGATAGTGATCAGATACCGATAGTGATCAGATACCGATAGTTATCAGATACCGATAGTGATCAGATACCGATAATGATTAGATACAGATAGTGATCAGATACAGATAATGATCAGATACAGATAATGATCAGATACAGATAATGATTAGATACAGATGATTAGATACAGATAGTGATCAGATACAGATAATGATTAGTTACAGATAGTGATCAGATACCGATAGTGATTAGATACCGATAGTGATTAGATACCGATAGTGATCAGATACCGATAGTGATCAGATACCGATAGTGATCAGATACCGATAGTGATCAAATACAGATAGTGATCAGATACCGATAGTGATCAGATACCGATAGTGATCAGATACCGATAGTGATCAGATACCGATAGTGATCAGATACCGATAGTGATCAGATACCGATAGTGATCAGATACCGATAGTGATTAGATACAGATAGTGATCAGATACAGATAGTGATCAGATACCGATAATGATCAGATACAGATAATGATCAGATACAGATAATAATCCGATAATCCCTGTATACTGTGCACTGACACACGGGGCGAGGGCTCATTGTATTCGGATTCTATCCTATATACTCGGTGATGATCATATAATCCTCTTTCTCTACAGATTATGATCATACAGTAGTTTCTCCCATATTTCTCATAATATTCTGCATTGATCGATATGTGCTGCAGTCTCTGGTTGGTGTGGCCCTCAGTTGCTCCTCCTGGTTTCGGTGATATGAAGCTCTCGGTTGCCCCTCCTGGTTTCGGTGATATGGGGCCCTCGGTTGCTCCTCCTGGTTTCAGTGACACAAGTCCCTTGCTTGCTCCTCTTGGTTGCAGTGACATGGGGCCCTCGGTAGCTTCTCCTGGTTGCTGTGACACGGGGCCCTCGGTTGCTCCTACTGGTTTCAGTGACACGAGGCCCTTGCTTGCTCCTGGTTGCGGTGACACAGGGTCCTCAGTTGCTCCTCCTGGTTTTGGTGAGAAGGGGGCCTTGGTTGCTCCTCCTGGTTGCGGTGACACGGTGCCCTTGGTTGCTCCTCCTGGTTTCAGTAACATGGGGCCCTCGGTTGCTCCTCCTGGTTGCGGTGACACGGGGCCCTCGGTTGCTGATTATCATCCTCTTCCTCCTGGATCTAGAACAGTCGCACCTGGATGTGTTGCAGCGATCATTTACACACAACAATATAATGTTTTATTTCAGGAAGAGTCAGAAATCAATATTCTGTGGAATAACCATGATGTGTAATCCCAGCTTTCCTGCATCTTGGCCGCTTTCCTCCAGTCTTCACACTGCTTTTGGGTGATCTTAATGCGCTCCTGGTGCAGAAATGTAAGCAGTTCTTCTTTGTTTGATGGCTTGTGACTATCCATCTTCCTCTTGATTACATTCCAGAGGTTTTCAATGGGGTTCAGGTCTGGAGATTGGGCTGGTTATGACAGGGTTTGGATGTGGTGGTTCTTCATCCACACATTGATTGACCTAGCTGTGTGGCATGGTACATAGTCCTGCTGGAAAAAACGGTCCTCATAGTTGGGGAACATTGCCTGAGCAGAAGGAAGGACGTGTTTTTCCATGATAACCTTGTATGCGGCTTGATTCATACGTCCTTTGTAAAGTCTAATTTACCCAATTCCAGCCTCGCTGAAGCATCCCCAGATCATCACCGGTCCTCCACCAAATTTCACAGTGGGAGCAAGACACTGTGGCTTGTCGCCTCTCCAGGTCTCCGTCTAACCATTAGATGATCAGGTGTTGGGAAAAGCTGAAAATTAGACTCATCAGAGAAGATGACCTTACTCCAGTTCTCTATGGTCCAATCATTATAGTATTTGGCAAACTTCAGCCTGGCTCTTCTTTGCTTCTCATTGATGAAAGGCTTTTTTGTAGCTTTACATGACTTGAGCTCTGCCTCTACAAGCCTGTTACCAACTGTTCTTGCCATGCACTTCACCCCAGCTGCCAGTTGCCATTCCTTTTGTAGGTCACTGTCATGTCCAGCCCAATCTCCAGACCTGAACCCCATTGAAAACCTCTGGAATTTAATCAAGAGGAAGATGGATAGTCACAAGCCATCAAACAAAGGTGAACTGCTTACATTTTTGCACCAGGAGCGGCATAAGGTCACCCAAAAGCAGTGTGAAGACTGGAAGAAAGAGGCCAAGACGCAGGAAAGCTGGGATTACAAATTGATTTCTGAATCTTCCTGAGATAAAACATTATTATATTGTTGTGTAAATGATGAGGAACTTGTTTTCTTTGCATTATTTGAGGTGAAAGCGCTGTGCATCCTGTGCGTCCTGTGCGTCCTGTGCGTCCTGTGCGTCCTGTGCGTCCTGTGCGTCCTGTGCATTCTGTGCATTGTGCTATTTTCACCATTTCTCATTTTCAGAAAATAAATATAATATTTATTGCTGGAGATTTGGAGCCCTCGTCAGTAGATTATAGAAGAAAGAACAATTTATATTTTACTCACAAATAGAGAAAAATCAGAAAATCTGACAATTTGGAAGTGGCCTCTTAACTTTTGCCAGAGCTGTGTGTGTGCAGTGTATAATGGGGCGGATGTATAGTGTTCACGTACATCTATGGGTGGGTGTATATAGGGGCAGATGTACAGCAGTCACATAGATCTATAGGTGGGTGTATACAGGGGCAGATGTACAGCAGTCACATAGATCTATAGGTGGGTGTATACAGAGGCAGATGTATAGCAGTCACATAGATCTATAGGTGGGTGTATACAGGGGCAGATGTACAGCAGTCACATAGATCTATAGGTGGGTGTATACAGGGGCAGATGTACAGCAGTCACATAGATCTATAGGTGGGTGTATACAGGGGCAGATGTACAGCAGTCACATAGATCTATAGGTGGGTGTATACAGGGGCAGATGTATAGCACTTACATAGATCTGTAGGTGGGTGTATATAGGGGCAGATGTATAGCACTTACATAGATCTGTAGGTGGGTATATAGGGGCAGATGTATAGCAGTTACATAGATCTATAGGTGGGTGTATATAGGGGCAGATGTACAGCAGTCACATAGATCTATAGGTGGGTGTATACAGGGGCAGATGTATAGCACTTGCATAGATCTGTAGGTGGGTATATAGGGGCAGATGTATCGCAGTTACATAGATCTATAGGTGGGTGTATATAGGGGCAGATGTATAGCAGTCACATGTTCTTTGTGCCTGAAATACTTCTTAATACTTTAGGGGAACCAAACAGATTTCTTGTGGTTTGAGGGGTTGAATAATAAATGACCTCTGAATAAACTTATCACAATTTAAAAAAAATAAATAAAGAAAGAAATAACATTCTTTTTTGCTGCATTTCACACTTCCAGGCTGATCTACAGTCCAAATGTCACAATGCCAAGTTATTCCGAATGTGTAACCTGCTAAATCTGCAGGGGGTTGAATACTACTTGTAGGCACTGTACCCCACCTATAGATCTATGTGACTACTATACATCTGCCCCTATATACCCTACAGATATACCTACAGATCTATGTAACTGCTATACATCTGCCCCTGTATACACCCACCTATAGATCTATGTAACTGCTATACATCTGCCCCTGTATATGTCGCGGGCGGGGAGGACGCCGCTGCGCTGCGCTCGCCAACGCTCGGGTCCGGCGCTGCTGCGATGACTGCTCGGTGGCTCGAGCGGTGGGCCGGATCCGGGGACTCGAGCAGCGCTCCTCGCCCGTGAGTGAAAGGGGTGGTTGGATTGGGGAATTTAGTCCGTGACGCCACCCACGGGTTGTGGTGAGGTTGGGCACCACCACTGCTGGTGACGGGGATCCCGGGAGCGATGGTAGGGAGCAGCTGGGATGTTGTCTTCCCCCTCCGGTGAGGTGACGGGGAGGCAGGGTTTGCAAGGTGCCGGGTCGCATGGACTGCACCGCGCGGTGCCGGATGGCACGGTTGTACTCACTCAGCCACAAATGTACGCAAAGTCTCTGGTAAACCAAACGGCTGGATGGACGGGTCCCGCAGCCGGCTGCTGTAGTCTCTCCCAGACGGTTGGTGGTGGCTGCCTTTCCCTGCACCTTTGTGTGTGTTCGGTTCCGATGGATTCCCACCGGTAACCCGCTCCCCAGCGTGTGTATGTGCCGGAGGAGCCCTTTTGCCCACAGGCTCTGGCCCTTGGAACTCTAGCTGTGGCGGTAGCTGTATTTCCCTTTCGCTGTTTGGACGGTTGCCTTCAATCGGGTCTTGGCTGTTAGGAAACCCCTGGGGTTCCGGTCACTGATGGATTTGACCTCTAATGGCGACCCCAAGCCTGGTCAAGGTCCGCAGGCCCTGCCTGTGTGTGTTGGCTTCACTTCGCTCCCCGGTTCGGTACCGGCGGGCCACCGCCCGTCCCCGGTCCTACGGTTCCGCGTTGATCTGCCTCTCCTGCAGACGGCCACCACCGTCTGCCAACCTTGCTCTAAGTGCCCGGGCCACACACCCGGATACGGTCAGTCCAGCTCCTCCACTTCACTCCTCTCTCACTTCCCTAACTGAACTCCCTTCCTTTTCCAGCCTCCAGGACTGTGAACTCCTCAGTGGGTGGGGCCAATCGCCTGGCTCCACCCCACCTGGTGTGGACATCAGCCCCTGGAGGGAGGCAACAAGGATTTTGTGTCTGGCTGATGTGCCTGTCTCAGGGTGGGGGTGTGTGTTGCAGTACCTGTGACGACCTGGCTAGTCCAGGGCACCACATATACATCCACCCATAGATCTATGTAACTGCTATACATAGAGCTTCACATGTTTGGATTAATTATCTCTTTTTCCAGCCTTTTCTGACTAATTAAGACCCTCCCCAAACTTGTGAACAGCACTCATACTTGGTCAACATGGGAAAGACAAAGGAGCATTCCAAGGCCATCAGAGACAAGATCGTGGAGGGTCCCAAGGCTGGCAAGGGGTACAAAACCCTTTCCAAGGAGTTGGGCCTACCTGTCTCCACTGTTGGGAGCATCATCCGGAAGTGGAAGGCTTATGGAACTACTGTTAGCCTTCCACGGCCTGGACAGCCTTTGAAAGTTTCCACCCGTGCCGAGGCCAGGCTTGTCCGAAGAGTCAAGGCTAACCCAAGGACAACAAGGAAGGAGTTCCGGGAAGATCTCATGGCAGTGGGGACATTGGTTTCAGTCAATACCATAAGTAATGTACTCCACCGCAATGGTCTCCGTTCCAGACGAGCCCGTAAGGTACCTTTACTTTCAAAGCGTCATGTCAAGGCTCGTCTACAGTTTGCTCATGATCACTTGGAGGACTCTGAGACAGACTGGTTCAAGGTTCTCTGGTCTGATGAGACCAAGATCGAGATCTTTGGTGCCAACCACACACGTGACGTTTGGAGACTGGATGGCACTGCATACGACCCCAAGAATACCATCCCTACAGTCAAGCATGGTGGTGGCAGCATCATGCTGTGGGGCTGTTTCTCAGCCAAGGGGCCTGGCCATCTGGTCCGCATCCATGGGAAGATGGATAGCACGGCCTACCTGGAGATTTTGGCCAAGAACCTGCGCTCCTCCATCAAGGATCTTAAGATGGGTCATCATTTCAGCTTCCAACAAGACAACGACCCAAAGCACACAGCCAAGAAAACCAAGGCCTGGTTCAAGAGGGAAAAAATCAAGGTGTTGCAGTGGCCTAGTCAGTCTCCTGACCTTAACCCAATTGAAAACTTGTGGAAGGAGCTCAAGATTAAAGTCCACATGAGACACCCAAAGAACCTAGATAACTTGGAGAAGATCTGCATGGAGGAGTGGGCCAAGATAACTCCAGAGACCTGTGCCGGCCTGATCAGGTCTTATAAAAGACGATTATTAGCTGTAATTGCAAACAAGGGATATTCCACAAAATATTAAACCTAGGGGTTGAATAATAATTGACCCACACTTTTATGTTGAAAATGTATTAAAATTTAACTGAGCAACTTAACTTGTTGGTTTGTAAGATTTATGCATCTGTTAATAAATCCTGCTCTTGTTTGAAGTTTGCATCTTATCAAATCTGCTAAATCTGCAGGGGGTTGAATACTACTTGTAGGCACTGTATATAGGGCAGATGTATAGTAGTCACATAGATCTATAGGTGGGGTGTATATAGGGGCAGATGTACATTAGTCACATAGAGCTATAAGTGGAGTCAATATAGGGGCAGATGTGTGGTAGTCACAGATCTATAGGTAGGGTGTATACAGGGGCAGATCTATAGTAGTCACAGATTTATAGCTGGGGTGTATATAGAGGTAGATGCATAGTAGTCACATAGATCTGTAGGTGGGGTATATAGGGGCAGATGTACAGCAGTCACATAGATTTATAGGTGGTGTGTATTCAGAGGCAGATCTATAGTAATCACATAGATCTATAAGTGGGGTATATAGGGGCAGATGTACAGCAGTCACATTGATCTGTAGGTGAGGTATATAGGGGCAGATGTACAGCAGTCACATAGATCTGTAGGTGAGGTATATAGGGGCAGATGTACAGCAGTCACATAGATCTGTAGGTGAGGTATATAGGGGCAGATGTACAGCAGTCACATAGATCTGTAGGTGGGGTATATAGGGACAGATGTACAGCAGTCACATAGATCTGTAGGTGGGGTATATAGGGACAGATGTACAGCAGTCACATAGATCTATAAGTGGGGTATATAGGGACAGATGTACAGCAGTCACATAGATCTATAAGTGGGGTATATAGGGACAGCTGTTCAGCAGTCACATAGATCTGTAGGTGGGGTATATAGGGACAGATGTACAGCAGTCACATAGATCTGTAGGTGGGGTATATAGGGGCAGATGTACAGGAGTCACATAGATCTGTAGGTGAGGTATATAGGGGCAGATGTACAGCAGTCACATAGATCTGTAGGGGGGGTATATAGGGGCAGATGTACAGCAGTCACATAGATCTGTAGGTGAGGTATATAGGGGCAGATGTACAGCAGTCACATAGATCTGTAGGTGGGGTATATAGGGGCAGATGTACAGGAGTCACATAGATCTATAAGTGGGGTATATAGGGGCAGATGTACAGCAGTCACATAGATCTGTAGGTGAGGTATATAGGGGCAGATGTACAGCAGTCACATAGATCTGTAGGTGAAATATATAGGAGCAGATGTACAGCAGTCACATAGATCTGTAGGTGAGGTATAATGGGGCAGATGTACAGCAGTCGCATGGATCTGTAGGTGGGGTATATAGGGGCAGATGTATAGTAGTCACATAGATCTGTAGGTGAAATATATAGGGGCAGATGTTCAGCAGTCACGTAGATCTGTAGGTGAAATATATATAGGGGCAGATGTACAGCAGTCACATAGTTCTGTAGGTGAGGTATATAGGGGCAGATGTATAGTAGTCACATAGATCTGTAGGTGGGGTATATAGGGGCAGATGTACAGCAGTCACATAGATCTATAAGTGGGGTATATAGGGGCAGATGTACAGCAGTCACATAGATCTGTAGGTGAGATATATAGGGACAGATGTTCAGCAGTCACATAGATCTGTAGGTGGGGTATATAGGGGAAGATGTACAGCAGTCACATAGATCTGTAGGTGGGGTATATAGGGGCAGATGTACAGCAGTCACATAGATCTATAAGTGGGTGTATACAGGGGCAGATTTATAGTAGTCACATAGATCTATAGGTGGGTGTATCCAGGGGCAGATGTACAGCAGTCACATAGATCTGGAGGTGAGGTATATAGGGGCAGATGTACAGCAGTCACATAGATCTGTAGGTGGGGGATATAGGGGCAGATGTACAGGAGTCACAGATTTATAAGTGGGGTATATAGGGGCAGATGTACAGCAGTCACATAGATCTATAAGTGGGTGTATACAGGGGCAGATGTATAGTAGTCACATAGATCTATAGATGGGTGTATCCAGGGGCAGATGTACAGCAGTCACATAGATCTATAGGTGGGGTATATAGGGGCAGATGTACAGCAGTCACATAGATCTGTAGGTGAGATATATAGGGGCAGATGTACAGCAGTCACATAGATCTATAAGTGGGGTATATAGGGACAGATGTTCAGCAGTCGCATAGATCTGTAGGTGGGGTGTATATAGGGGCAGATGTACAGCAGTCACATAGATCTATAAGTGGGTGTATACAGGGGCAGATGTATAGTAGTCACATAGATCTATAGGTGGGTGTACCCAGGGGCAGATGTACAGCAGTCACATAGATCTATAGGTGAGGTATATAGGGGCAGATGTACAGCAGTCACATAGATCTATAAGTGTGGTATATATACTGGCAGATGTCAAGCAGTCACATAGATCTGTAGGTGAGGTATATAGGGGCAGATGTACAGCAGTCACATAGATCTGTAGGTGAAATATATAGGGGCAGATGTTCAGCAGTCACGTAGATCTGTAGGTGAAATATATAGGGGCAGATGTACAGCAGTCACATAGATCTGTAGGTGAGGTATATAGGGGCAGATGTATAGCAGTCACATAGATCTGTAGGTGAGGTATATAGGGGCAGATGTACAGCAGTCACATAGATCTATAAGTGGGGTATATAGGGGCAGATGTACAGCAGTCACATAGATCTATAGGTGGGTGTATCCAGTGGCAGATGTACAGCAGTCACATAGATCTGTAGGTGAGATATATAGGGACAGATGTTCAGCAGTCACATAGATCTGTAGGTGAGGTATATAGGGGAAGATGTACAGCAGTCACATAGATCTGTAGGTGGGGTATATAGGGGCAGATGTACAGCAGTCACATAGATCTATAAGTGGGTGTATACAGGGGCAGATTTATAGTAGTCACATAGATCTATAGGTGGGTGTATCCAGGGGCAGATGTACAGCAGTCACATAGATCTGTAGGTGAGATATATAGGGGCAGATGTACAGCAGTCACATAGATCTGTAGGTGAGGTATATAGGGGCAGATGTACAGGAGTCACATAGATTTATAAGTGGGGTATATAGGGGCAGATGTACAGCAGTCACATAGATCTATAAGTGGGTGTATACAGGGGCAGATGTATAGTAGTCACATAGATCTATAGGTGGGTGTATCCAGGGGCAGATGTACAGCAGTCACATAGATCTATAGGTGGGGTATATAGGGGCAGATGTACAGCAGTCACATAGATCTATAAGTGGGTGTATACAGGGGCAGATGTATAGTAGTCACATAGATCTATAGGTGGGTGTACCCAGGGGCAGATGTACAGCAGTCACATAGATCTGTAGGTGAGATATATAGGGGCAGATGTACAGCAGTCACATAGATCTGTAGGTGAGGTATATAGGGGCAGATGTACAGCAGTCACATAGATCTATAGGTGGGGTATATAGGGGCAGATGTACAGCAGTCACATAGATCTGTAGGTGAGATATATAGGGGCAGATGTACAGCAGTCATATAGATCTGTAGGTGAGGTATATAGGGGCAGATGTACAGCAGTCACATAGAGCTATAAGTGGAGTCTATATAGGGGCAGATGTACAGCAGTCACATAGATCTGTAGGTGGGGTATATAGGGGCAGATGTACAGCAGTCACATAGATCTGTAGGTGGGGTATATAGGGGCAGATGTACAGCAGTCACAGATCTGTAGGTGAGGTATATAGGGGCAGATGTACAGGAGTCACATAGATCTGTAGGTGGGGTATATAGGGACAGATGTTCAGCAGTCACATAGATCTATAGGTGGGGTATATAGGGGAAGATTTACAGCAGTCACATAGATCTATAGGTGAGATATATAGGGGCAGATGTACAGCAGTCACATAGATCTGTAGGTGGGGTATATAGGGGCAGATGTACAGCAGTCACATAGATCTGTAGGTGGGATATATAGGGGCAGATGTACAGCAGTCACATAGATCTGTAGGTGGGGTATATAGGGGCAGATGTACAGCAGTCACATAGATCTGTAGGTGGGGTATATAGGGGCAGATGTACAGCAGTCACATAGATTTGTAGGTGGGGTATATAGGGGCAGATGTACAGCAGTCACATAGATCTGTAGGTGAGGTATATAGGGGCAGATGTACAGCAGTCACATAGATCTGTATGTGAGATATATAGGGGCAGATGTACAGCAGTCACATAGATCTATAGGTGAGATATATAGGGGCAGATGTACAGCAGTCACATAGATCTGTAGGTGGGATATATAGGGGCAGATGTACAGCAGTCACATAGATCTGTAGGTGGGGTATATAGGGGCAGATGTACAGCAGTCACATAGATCTGTAGGTGGGGTATATAGGGGCAGATGTACAGCAGTCACATAAGATTTGTAGGTGGGGTATATAGGGGCAGATGTACAGCAGTCACATAGATCTGTAGGTGAGGTATATAGGGGCAGATGTACAGCAGTCACATAGATCTGTAGGTGAGATATATAGGGGCAGATGTACAGCAGTCACATAGATCTGTAGGTGGGGTATATAGGGGCAGATGTACAGCAGTCACATAGATCTGTAGGTGGGGTATATAGGGGCAGATGTACAGCAGTCACATAGATCTATAGGTGGGGTATATAGGGACAGATGTACAGCAGTCACATAGATCTGTAGGTGGGGTATATAGGGACAGATGTACAGCAGTCACATAGATCTGTAGGTGGGGTATATAGGGGCAGATGTACAGCAGTCACATAGATCTATAGGTGGGGTATATAGGGACAGATGTACAGCAGTCACATAGATCTGTAGGTGAGGTATATAGGGGCAGATGTAAAGTGCCTACAAGTAGTCTTCAACCCCCTGCAGATTTAGCAGGTTTGATAAGATGCAAATAAGTTAGAGCCTGCAAACTTCAAACAAGAGCAGGATTTATTAACAGATGCATAAATCTTACAAACCAACAAGTTAAGTTGCTCAGTTAAATTTTAATACATTTTCAACATAAAAGTGTGGGTCAATTATTATTCAACCCCTAGGTTTAATATTTTGTGGAATATCCCTTGTTTGCAATTACAGCTAATAATCGTCTTTTATAAGACCTGATCAGGCCGGCACAGGTCTCTGGAGTTATCTTGGCCCACTCCTCCATGCAGATCTTCTCCAAGTTATCTAGGTTCTTTGGGTGTCTCATGTGGACTTTAATCTTGAGCTCCTTCCACAAGTTTTCAATTGGGTTAAGGTCAGGAGACTGACTAGGCCACTGCAACACCTTGATTTTTTCCCTCTTGAACCAGGCCTTGGTTTTCTTGGCTGTGTGCTTTGGGTCGTTGTCTTGTTGGAAGCTGAAATGATGACCCATCTTAAGATCCTTGATGGAGGAGCGCAGGTTCTTGGCCAAAATCTCCAGGTAGGCCGTGCTATCCATCTTCCCATGGATGCGGACCAGATGGCCAGGCCCCTTGGCTGAGAAACAGCCCCACAGCATGATGCTGCCACCACCATGCTTGACTGTAGGGATGGTATTCTTGGGGTCGTATGCAGTGCCATCCAGTTGTGGCGCCCCTGACCTGGTCAGGCACCACTGAGTACTGCACCCATGCTGGGGACAGTACAATACAGGTAATCCAGAAGGCTGACTGGGGTGTGGAACACAGGCGCATAGTGATCAGGTCTCACACATGTACCCATGAGAGGACCCCTGGGGATCCCAGGAGGGGGCAAGCCTTCACCTTCACTGGAATAGTGGAGGGGGTAGAGCCTCCATCTCCTCTCAAGGGGTGTGGTGGAGAGTCTGGTTGCTAGGTGGCGTAGGCAAGAACAGGAGAGGAGGGGCAGTGAGTCAGTTAGAGCAGAACTCCATAGGGCTCAGTGAGGAGCAGACCTGTGGGGCTGTTGCTGTCTAACAGCGCCCGCGCAGTGGCTACAGACGGGGGAGAACGGTCAACTAGGAGTGCTGCCTGAAAGCCAGCTTCAGCTAGAGAGTGCACGGAGTGGGAAGTAAGGAGACTGCTAGAGAGCACCAGGCCCAACCGGGCGGCAGATCCCGAAGCGGGGATAGATTCAACTTCCTTCTGCTAAACCTGCCGGTGTGGGGCTCTTAAAGCCCACACCACAACACTACAAAAGCCGCAGCCACGTAACCGCAAGTTAGGGCCCATAGGTCATAGGAGGCAAGAGGCTGGAGTGGCCTGGTCCGGGGAACAAGCACACGGCAAACAACAAGGGGAGAGAGGCTGCAGCATCTTCCCTGGGTGACCCCCATAGGGACTCAAAGTCGGGGTCACCCCAAACCACCAAGGGCTAAGGAAGGCGAGTCAGTAGTCACCCTCATAAAGTCAGCCTGAAGGATACCTGGTTCCTACCTGGTTCATCTCAGCTACGCCCGGGTTACTCACCCTGCTACCTGAAGTGAGTAAAAACCCTGAAAGACATCCTGCCTGTGTGGTCATTCTGCGACTTGTGGTACTACAAACCTACACAGGGCCCTGGGGCTTGCCTCACTCTCAGGAGGCTACTACATCTAACTGCACACACCATCAGCCCCAGGCGACCCTCAATCTGCAGTGGCGGTCCCTACTGGCCGCAATACTGAGAGTGGCGTCACGATCAAAACAGAAGATTTCCTACCAGTGACGGAGATCCAGCAACGTGGAGTCCCTGAAGGTAACGCACCGACGCCGACACAGCACCGGCGGGGCTTCACATCTGGCGTCACGAACAGGATAAGGACTAGACCTGTTCAGACAGGTGACCATGTGCCTGGGCGGTCCGCTTGAAAAATTGGAAGCGCCGCCATATTGCCACCATGAAAAGCGCGCTGAAAAACAACAGCAGCCCGCGCTGGAAGAAGTTACCGCCCACGAAGAGGTGTGGCTACCCAGAGATCCCCTGCAGAGTTCTGACCTTGCCAGCTATGAGAGTGGAAGCGTCCAGAGACGTCGGGACAGAAAGGAAGCCACAAGCCTGCTGCTGGGAGAGGAGCTGCTGAAAGAGGCAGAGCAGAAACTGAACAGTTTGCTATCAGAGGCAACGGCGAGTCCACAGCTGGAGAGTCGTGCAGAAGAGGGCGCAGAAGAAATGGCGTCTGACCGCAGAAATCCAGAACCGGGCTCCGCTGCCTGGTGGTATCGGGAGCTGGCCCAGTTCTGCGACCGACTGGAGACCCGGGTTGTGGAGCAGATCCGGGAAGAACGAATGGAAATGCTGGAGATGACCGCGGCGGTTCGGGCCTATGAAAGGAGAGCCGCGCGCCGAGTGCCAGACAGGACGGCGATGACGCAGACCCCGATGCTGCCACCGGTGGGTGAGTCGAGTGATGCCCCGGCCAGCGCAAGTGCCCCGACCCCTGCTGCCACGCCCGCGGTCCCCGAAGAGGCGTCCGGTGCGGCGACGCTGAAGCAGGCCGCAGCCACGCCAGGTGCGGCCTTCCAAGCCCCAGCGGCCGCAGCGATGCCCTGCTCGGCCCACCAAGACCCGGTCCCTGCAGCAACGCCCAGTCCGGCCCGCAAAGAACCGGCTGCCACCGCGACCCTCATCCGCGCCGCAGGCGTAACGCTGAGCCAGGCCGCAGCCACGCCAGGTGCGGCCCGCCAAGACCCGGCCGCCGCAGCGATGCCCTGCTCGGCCCGCCAAGCCCCGGCCGCCGCAGCGATGCCCTGCTCGGCCCGCCAAGCCCCGGCCGCCGCAGCGATGCCCTGCTCGGCCCGCCAAGCCCCGGCCGCCGCAGCGATGCCCTGCTCGGCCCGCCAAGCCCCGGCCGCCGCAGCGATGCCCTGCTCGGCTCACCAAGACCCGGTCCCTGCAGCGACGCCCAGCCCAGCCTGCACCGATTCCATCGCGACAGCGACGCCGATCCAGGCCGCCGCCATACAGGGCGCGGCCCGCCAAGACCAGGCCGCCGCCAAACAGGGCGCGGCCCGCCAAGACCAGGCCGCCGCCATGCCGGGCGCGGCCCGCCAAGAAGAGATTACCTCATCATTTACCCCGGCCTGCAAGGCCAGAGCAGACACCGCTCCCCAGTCCAAAGAGGTCCCTGCTAGGAAGACCCTGATAGGAGAGGACCCCGAATACTGGAAGCTGAAGGCTGACCTAGAGGCCCAGTTCCCACAAGAGATGGTGGATCGGTATCTGCTCCCTCCGCATACCCCCAAGGACATTCAGGCAGAAATTTGAAAATTGGAGACTTAGTACAGTTCACCTTGCATCAAGGAGAAAGGGGCTACTATGCCTTAGACGTAGCACCATGTCCCAGACAAGAAAGACAAGAAAGACAAGAAAGACAAGAAAGACAAGAAAGACAAGAAAGACAAGAAAAACAAGAAAGACAAGACAGAGATAAAGAAACAGATGCAAAAAAGGAAACAGATGAAGACCAAGAAAGGAAAGATAAAGAACCTACAGATGAAACAACCACAGACAAAGATCCTACAGATGAAACAACCACGGACGACGACGGAGAGCAAGAAAGTCACAGGTGCCGGTGCCCTACATGCCCACGCCCTGGTGAAACGGAGGAGTAGAGTAAAGAAAGAAGTAAAGAAAGTTTGACCAGTTTTGAAAAGTTTTGTTTGCAACGTTTAAGAAATGCGCCCACAAAAACTATTGTGAGAAATAAACTTTAAGGCTATGAACTTGCTATAGCCACAAACTCTCGCAGTGTAAATAGTTACACCAGTGGCACCACCACCAGGGCCAGCCTGTTTAGGGGCTTGGCTCGTCTGCAACCAGGGGGGCCCGTCCGTAGAAAAGGGCCTTGGCTCACTTGCGACCAGAGAGCACGCCTGTTTATGGGGCCTTGGCTCACCACCACAAAGAGGGTACCTGGTCAGCACCAACTGTGGAGGCCGCCTCTGCATCCTGCCAGAAGAGGCTGACGGCGCGGATCCACCAGGCCAGGTATACCCTGAAACCACCAGCCCATGTAAGCCGCCTCTACATCCTGCCAGAAGTGGCTGAAGTCGCGGCCAACGGGAGAGGAAGATTGGAGGAAAGGTCTGGGGAAACTGATGGCCCAGACCTGGTTACCAACAGGACCGGTGACCTGCCTCCTGAGAGGGTTTTGGGTGGGTTAACGGACTTGTGGGTGGAGGGTGGTGATGTCTGATATCTGGTGGTTTTAAAAATGTTTTACATGTTTTAATGTTTTATGCATTTTAAAATGTTGTCTTGCAGCCCGAGGACGTGCTGGTGATAACTAAGGGGGAATGTGGCGCCCCTGACCTGGTCAGGCACCACTGAGTACTGCACCCATGCTGGGGACAGTACAATACAGGTAATCCAGAAGGCTGACTGGGGTGTGGAACACAGGCGCATAGTGATCAGGTCTCACACATGTACCCATGAGAGGACCCCTGGGGATCCCAGGAGGGGGCAAGCCTTCACCTTCACTGGAATAGTGGAGGGGGTAGAGCCTCCATCTCCTCTCAAGGGGTGTGGTGGAGAGTCTGGTTGCTAGGTGGCGTAGGCAAGAACAGGAGAGGAGGGGCAGTGAGTCAGTTAGAGCAGAACTCCATAGGGCTCAGTGAGGAGCAGACCTGTGGGGCTGTTGCTGTCTAACAGCGCCCGCGCAGTGGCTACAGACGGGGGAGAACGGTCAACTAGGAGTGCTGCCTGAAAGCCAGCTTCAGCTAGAGAGTGCACGGAGTGGGAAGTAAGGAGACTGCTAGAGAGCACCAGGCCCAACCGGGCGGCAGATCCCGAAGCGGGGATAGATTCAACTTCCTTCTGCTAAACCTGCCGGTGTGGGGCTCTTAAAGCCCACACCACAACACTACAAAAGCCGCAGCCACGTAACCGCAAGTTAGGGCCCATAGGTCATAGGAGGCAAGAGGCTGGAGTGGCCTGGTCCGGGGAACAAGCACACGGCAAACAACAAGGGGAGAGAGGCTGCAGCATCTTCCCTGGGTGACCCCCATAGGGACTCAAAGTCGGGGTCACCCCAAACCACCAAGGGCTAAGGAAGGCGAGTCAGTAGTCACCCTCATAAAGTCAGCCTGAAGGATACCTGGTTCCTACCTGGTTCATCTCAGCTACGCCCGGGTTACTCACCCTGCTACCTGAAGTGAGTAAAAACCCTGAAAGACATCCTGCCTGTGTGGTCATTCTGCGACTTGTGGTACTACAAACCTACACAGGGCCCTGGGGCTTGCCTCACTCTCAGGAGGCTACTACATCTAACTGCACACACCATCAGCCCCAGGCGACCCTCAATCTGCAGTGGCGGTCCCTACTGGCCGCAATACTGAGAGTGGCGTCACGATCAAAACAGAAGATTTCCTACCAGTGACGGAGATCCAGCAACGTGGAGTCCCTGAAGGTAACGCACCGACGCCGACACAGCACCGGCGGGGCTTCACACAGTCTCCAAACGTCACGTGTGTGGTTGGCACCAAAGATCTCGATCTTGGTCTCATCAGACCAGAGAACCTTGAACCAGTCTGTCTCAGAGTCCTCCAAGTGATCATGAGCAAACTGTAGACGAGCCTTGACATGACGCTTTGAAAGTAAAGGTACCTTACGGGCTCGTCTGGAACGGAGACCATTGCGGTGGAGTACGTTACTTATGGTATTGACTGAAACCAATGTCCCCACTGCCATGAGATCTTCCCGGAACTCCTTCCTTGTTGTCCTTGGGTTAGTCTTGACTCTTCGGACAAGCCTGGCCTCGGCACGGGTGGAAACTTTCAAAGGCTGTCCAGGCCGTGGAAGGCTAACAGTAGTTCCATAAGCCTTCCACTTCCGGATGATGCTCCCAACAGTAGAGACAGGTAGGCCCAACTCCTTGGAAAGGGTTTTGTACCCCTTGCCAGCCTTGTGACCCTCCACGATCTTGTCTCTGATGGCCTTGCAATGCTCCTTTGTCTTTCCCATGTTGACCATGTATGAGTGCTGTTCACAAGTTTGGGGAGGGTCTTAATTAGTCAGAAAAGGCTGGGAAAAGAGATAATTAATCCAAACATGTGAAGCTCATTGTTCTTTGTGCCTGAAATACTTCTTAATACTTTAGGGGAACCAAACAGAATTCTGGTGGTTTGAGGGGTTGAATAATAAATGACCCTCTGAATAAACTTTTCACAATTTAAAAAAATAAATAAAAAAAGAAATAATATTCTTTTTTGTTGCATTTCACACTTCCAGGCTGATCTACAGTCCAAATGTCACAATGCCAAGTTATTCCGAATGTGTAAACCTGCTAAATCTGCAGGGGGTTGAATACTACTTGTAGGCACTGTATAGTCACATAGATCTATAGGTGGGTTATATAGGGGCAGATGTATAGCAGTCACATAGATCTGTAGGTGGGGTATATAGGGGCAGATGTATAGCAGTCACATAGATCTGTAGGTGACGTATATAGGGCAGATGTATAGCAGTCACATAGATCTGTAGGTGAGGTATATAGGGGCAGATGTATATGTCGCAGGCGGAGGAGGGGACGCTGCGCTCTCCCCCTGCTGCTCGGGTCCGGCTGCCGCGGCCTGCCGCTGCTCGGTGGCTCGAGCGATGGGCCGGATCCCGGGGACTCGAGTGGCGCTCCTCGCCCGTGAGTGAAAGGGGTTTGGGTTTTGGGATAGTTTATTGTCCGTGACGCCACCCACGGTTGTGGTGATTGTGTGTACACCACCGCTGCTCTGGCTGGGGATCCCGGGAGTGATGGTATGGAGCAGCCAGTTGTTGTTTTGCCCCTCCGTGGGTAGGGGTTGGTGATCCCGGGGCCCAGTGATGGAATTGGAATGGTGGACAGGCGGGTATGGGGCCTGTGGAGGTGCAGGGGCGCAGGGGCAGCGCGGTGCCGCATGGCACGGAGGTACTCACTCAGCCAGTAAACACGACACAGTTCTCAGTAAACAAACGGCTGGTTGGACGTGTCCCTCGGACGGTTCACGGTGCTGATGTTCCCTGCAGTTAGCGGTGACGGTCTCTTCCCTGCACCTATGAAAGTCTCTTTGGTAGCGATGGGTTCCCACCGGTTACCCACTCCTCGGCTTCAAGCTGGGCCGAAGGAGCTCTACTCTTGCCCGCAGGCGCTGGCCCTGGGAAACTGGTGCCTTGGCGGTGGCGGTGTCTCCCCTCATCGGTCGGACTGTTGCCTTCAATCGGGACTTGGTTGTTTGGAGACAGAGGTCCCCTTCACTGACGGATTTGGCAAATTATGGCGACTCCTAGCCTTGCCGGGATTCGAAAGGCCCCTGCCCTGGTGTTCTTCGTATACTGCTCCGGTACCGCCGGGTCACCACCCGTCCGTGGTCCTTCCAGCAACCTCCAAACAGTCCTCCTGCAGACAGTCACCGCCGTCTGCTGACCTTGCTGTCACTGTCCGGGGCACACACCCGGACTAACTTCAGGCTTTACTACTCCCACTTTTCTGTCACTTCAGCTTTTCTCCTTAGCTCCACTGCTACTTCACTTCCCTAGCTTGACTCCGTTCTTCTTCCTGTCCAAACTCTATCTGCCTGGTTTTCCTGCCTCCAGGGCTGTGAACTCCTCGGTGGGCGGAGCCAACCGCCTGGCCCACCCCCTGGTGTGGACATCAGCCCCTGGAGGAAGGCAACAAGGATTTTAGGTTAGCCTAGATGTACCTGCCGGGAATGTGGGGTGCATGTGGTGTTGTGACCTGTAACCCCTGGCTTCCCAAGGGCGTCACATATAGCAGTCACATAGATCTGTAGGTGGGGTATATAGGGGCAGATGTAGAGCAGTCACATAGATCTGTAGGTGGGGTATATAGGGGCAGATGTACAGCAGTCACATAGATCTGTAGGTGGGGTATATAGGGGCAGATGTATAGCAGTCACATAGATCTGTAGGTGGGGTATATAGGGGCAGATGTACAGCAGTCACATAGATCTGTAGGTGGGGTATATAGGGGCAGATGTACAGCAGTAACATAGATCTGTAGGTGAGGTATATAGGGCAGATGTATAGCAGTCACAAAGATTTATAAGTGAGGTATATAGGGGCAGATGTATACGGCAGTCACATAGATCTATAGGTGGGGTATATAGGGGCAGATGCATACGGCAGTCACATAGATCTGTAGGTGGAGTATATAGGGGCAGATGTATAGTCACATAGATCTGTAGGTGAGGTATATTGGGGCAGATGTACAGCAGTCACATTGATCTATAGGTGGGGTATATAGGGGCAGATGTACAGCAGTCACGTAGATCTGTAGGTGAGGTATATAGGGGCAGATGACAGCAGTCACATAGATCTGTAGGTGGGGTATATTGGGGCAGATGTACAGCAGTCACATAGATCTGTAGGTGGGGTATATAGGAGCAGATGTACAGCAGTCACATAGATCTGTAGGTGGGGTATATAGGGGCAGATGACAGCAGTTACATAGATCTGTAGGTGGGGTATATAGGGGCAGATGCACAGCAGTCACATAGATCTGTAGGTTGGGTATATAGGGGCAGATGTATAGTCACATAGATCTATAGGTGTAAGATGAATAATATATGAGGATTGTCCAGATACAATTGTATACAGGAAATATATGTGAACATGATGTATTTTCCGGGCAGAAATGTATACGGGGCACATGTACAGATGGAGCATTTTTCCCAGCAGGGTGTCGTGTACAGATGAACAAACCTGTTCGGAAAAGGTTCGTCCGTTTCACATTCGGTACGAGCCTTGGCCCGTTCGGCCTCAGAAACCAAAACACTTTTCTCAAAAGTCGTCAATGTTCGGTTTTGTTCGGTAACAGTTTGTTTTGCAGAAACCATCCTCCCCCGGCCCCAACACAGCCGCGTCCAGGATTAGCAGTATTGGCCTGGAAAATCACTGTAAAAAAAGGAAGCAAAATGGTTAAAGCAGGACTTACTGAGTCTCCCCATGGCTGTAATGCTACTTCCAGGGCCGCTCATTATCCCTCATACATATTCACTGCTTCCCCCGCCCACTGGCATCCCAGCGTTTCTTATTGGCTGCAGTCAGGCTGCGCCCCTCACCCTCTCTGTGATTGGTAGGAATCACACATGCTGTCTGCTTCCCTATAGTCGTACAAAAATAAAAATAAATTTCAAAAATTGCGTAGAGTTCCCTTGTATATTAATACCCAGCACAGATAAACAACGGCTACAGGCTGCAGCCCCAGCTGTGTGCGATATTCTTGGCTGTGTATCAATATAAGAGGAGCCCCATGCAGATTTTTAAAATTATTGAAATATTTTTTTTTTTTTTAGTGCGGTCCCTGCCAAGATAAAGTTGACCGCTGGGGGCTGGTATTCTCAGGCTGGGGAGGCCCATGGTTTTTTGGCCCCTCAGTCCTAAAATAGCAGCCTGCAGCCCAGAATTGTCACATCCATTACATGCGATAATGCCAGCACTTTACCCAGCACTTGCCCTGGTGCGGTGGCAAACGGGGTAATAAAGGGTTAATGAGCGCTTACAGCTGTCATGAAGCCCTAGATTAGTGATGAGTAAGGGTCTATGAGTAAAAAAAACCCACAAACACCCCAAAAATACTTTATTTTAAAAAAAAAACACTTTTTCACCATTTTATTAACCCCTCAAACACCCAAGTCCAACATAATCCACAGACACCATCTCCCACAACAATCCTGGCTCTGCTACCTTCTGAAGTTGCAGCACGCATTCAAATTAGAGCACATGACTGCCCGCTGCAGCTTCAGGCAAAGAGTGACTGAGCCGCAGTTGTGAGCGGTGACATCACTGATTTTACCTGAGGTCACAGCTGGAGGTTCCCACATTGCCGCTGCTGTGACCTCAGATAAACTGACCTCAGGTGAACTCATTGAACTTACTGACCTCAGGTCACCTGAGTTCAATGAGACCTGCACCTCCTGGCACAAAACCACATTGTTGTTTTTTTGCCAATAGATGCAGATTTGGTGCTGAAATTTATACTGCAAATTCTTGTATCAAATCTCTATATTTTCTGGCAAAAAAAAATTGCATCAAAACGCGATGCGGTAGTGATGCGTTTTTTTTCTACAAGATGCAGATTTGGTGCAGTAATTTGCAGTATAAATAAACCTAAAGGTTATCAGAGCTCACAGCAGCTGTGAAGTCCGGAAACCTTAAAGGAGCCTATTAGAGAGCCTTTAAGAGAGCCTTTAAGTTTCTTTGCGTTGCCAGTTGTTGGGACACTTGGAGGCTGTGAACTCTGGTAACATTTCACAGCCTCCAGATGTCTCAGCAGCTCATAACTCAAGGAACGTTAAAGGTTCTCTTACAAATTCCATTAAAGTTACTGGGTTGAAAGCTGCCGCGAGACTCGATGACTGTGAGCTCTGGTAACCTAAAGGTTACCGGAGCTTACAGCTACCAGGTCTCCCGGCAGCTGTGTGGCCCGGAAACTTTAACGGAGCTTTTAAAAGAGCCTTTACGTTTTTTTGGAGTTCCCAGCTGTTGGGACACCTAATGGCTTTAAAAGGCTCTCTTAAAGGTTCCCTTAAAGTTATTGGCATGGCTGCGATTGGCCAGGGAAATCATTGCAGTTAGACACTCCTTTGGGCCCGTTTATTAAACTTCATGAATATTCACTTCTTTCCCCGCCCACCCTATGTGTATAGCAATCTGTGTTTGGTTACTCCAGAAGTGAGGGCTGAGTGCAGGGCCCGCCCGCCAGAAGATTGTGTCACATCATGGGCCGAGGCAATTTTGGTGTCGGAGGTAGGAGAAGTAGCAGCTTGCTGCCCTGATCCCCTGAGTGCAGACTTATTACTGGAGAAGAAAGTTTTGCTGAAAGTGAGGTGGAGCTGGAGGACATCAACCGGCTGATGACCCCTGGGGCTGCAGTTGACCGTCGTGCTCCTAGAGCAGTGGACATGGACAACGTATCCCCCATATATCTAATGTGGGGGACGGTACAGAACCCAGCACTGGGCCTCATCTACAGCAGGACTGGATGGAAGTGGGGCAGTATTTGCTGGGACAGATTCCCCCACTGAGGAGGTCAGCAGGGGTAATGCCCCTCAGGACCTCCCTGAAATGCCCACCCCTTGGAACCAGTCTGCTGGAGCCAGCTTGAGAAGGAGGAAGACGATTCAGAGGAAGACGTCATCCCCCTGTCCAAGTGAGTGAGCCGTCAAAACCCCCACCCCGCACCGCAATCGACTGGAGCTAGATAAGTTGCGGTCCCCTGCCCCTTGTCACCAATTTCTCCCTTAAAACGGCCAAGACATTAGATATGTGGTGGAGGAGAGGATGAGGCAGATGCCTTAACCCAGGAGTGGCTGGCAGGACCGAAAAGAGCGGACTTTACTGAGACCCGGGGCTTTGGGTTTATAGCCGGGTACAATATATATGTTAACGCGGTAAAATGGGATAACCTCTCCGCTTGCTTACAGACCCTGTATGTGGGGAAAAGGATGTCATTCATGTGCCTGTGGTGCTGCAAGTGGTGGTATGCGGTAGGGGTAGCCCAACCTCTGAAGAGGAGGTTGAGAAGTGTGAGGAGGAGGCCAAGGAAGAATGGCAAAGATGGCGATGCAAGAGGACCCTTTCTATCAGCCGAAAGGAGATCCCTCACCAAGAGCAGCCTGTAGGCCCAGACCCGAGTGGTGCTTGTGGCCCTGATCCTCGTGTGGCCAAACAGGAGTACCAGCAACCTGCTGCCCCTATCGGCACCGTGCCCGGTACTACCATGAATGTTGGGCTGCCATCAGGACCCTCAGTCGGGCAGGACGCCACATTGGCCGGAAAAGGCCTTCAGGTTAAAAGTTTAAAGGGCAGGAGACATTGCCCTTGTTGCCGGATGGGGCTGTGTTTTTTTTTTTTGGAGTGCTGCCCCCCCCCCTCCATGTTTTACGCTTCTCGCACAACCCTCTGCTATATTTGGAGGACTTTGAGCTCTCTGGGTTGTAGGAGGATACCCCCTCAGACAAGGACATGCTCCTTGTAGCTCTCAGGAACTGTGCTCCAAACAGCCGTTTGAAGTTTGCCCCCATAGACTTTGCCCCTTCACACCCTGCCCCTATGGATTTTGCCCTAACCAACCCCTGAGACACTGTGCCCAGTCCCAAAAACCGTGAGTGAAGGGAGGGTAGACGGGTGACCCGATGTACCGGCCGGGTCAGGACGTGTTTTATTCTTTATAGATGAATAGTTTTAAGGACTGTACCACCATTGCGGCAGGTGGGAGACATAGACAAAACCACATGGTGGTCTTCGATATGATGTCTGGCGAATTAATGTGCTCTTGGGCTGGGAAACGGCTGGCCCACGGGACAATATTTTAGAACATAGACTTTGTTTGACCCGGAGATTTAGGAGAAGAAAAGAGTTGATAGAGATTTTATGTTGGTTTTATTGCCAGATTTCTGCATTGCCGAAGACGGCCACGGTTAAAGAGGGGAGGAATGTAAGAAGGTGAATTGTGACCTGCAACCCCCTGAAGACCTACATGTTTGTATTAAGTGTATACTGTACATTTATGAGTGTCATAATGATAAGGTTTGCCATCAGCAAAATGCAGCAATGTTTAAAATGTGTGTTCAGTAAAGCTCTGTAGTCATCAGTCAAGTCATCTGTAGTAACGCTGAATATAACATTGCACGGTGTGAATAAGATCCTAACGGCCGGGACGTTCCACTGCAACCAGGTAACACCTCTACAACCCTGCCACTATACACTCTTTCCCCCCTGTCTGCAGCGTGCTGGGGCTGGCACAGGACTGCATCCCTCGCCCATGTATACCAGCTTATATTACACTCCGGCAGTCACTGTCACTTTCACAGTGCAGATGTCAGATTTGTTGCTGAAATTTATACTGCAAATTCCTGCACCACATCTGCATCTTCTGGCAAAAAAAAAAACAAAAGCAGATGTGATAATGATACAATTTTTTGTCAGAAGATGCAGATTTATTGCAGGAATGTGAAGTGTAAATTTCAGCACCAAATCTGCATATCTTGGGGAAAAAAATGTGGTTTGCGCGAGAAGATGCTGGTCTTATTCAAGTCAGATGACCTGAGGTGAGGTCAGTGAGTTCAATGAGTTCACCTGAGGTCAGTATATCTGAGGTCACAGCCGCGGTACCATGGGAACCTCCAGCTGTGACCTCAGGTAAAATCAGTGATGTCACCACTCACAGCTGTAGCTCAGTCAGTCTCTGTCTGAAGCCGCAGCGAGCAGTCATGGTCTCTAATGTGACCGTGTGCTGTGACTTCAGGATGTAACTGAGCTGGGATCATCGTGGGACGTTGTGTCTGTGGATTACGTCAGACCTGGGTGCTTTAGAGGTTAAGAAATTGGTTAAAGAGTGTGGGTTCTGTTTTTTGGGGTTTTTTTTAAATAAAGCATTTTTTCAATGTTTGTTTTATTATTAATTTTTGCCAGCTGTGAGCTGTGATTAACCCCTTATTACCACGATTGCCACTGCACCAGGCCAATTGGAAAGATCTGGGTAAAGCGCCGAGCTTGTCACTTCTAATGAATGCAAAAATTCTGGGGCAGCTGCGAGCAGTTATTTTTAGGCTGGGGGGGGGCAATAGCCATGGGTCTCCCCAGCCTGAGAATACCAGCCCCCATATTGGCAGGGACCGCACGTTTGTTTATTTATTTAAATAATTTAACCCCATAGCGACGGCCTAACGTCTCAAGACGTCGGAAAAACAGGGTACTTATTCTGTTCCGACGTCTTGAGACGTCAGGCCGGAAAAACCCTGTAGCGCCCCCCAGTGACGAAAAATCTCGGGGGTTTCAGCTACCGGGGGTAGCTGAGACCCCCCAGATTATGAATCGGGGTGTTTTTTATGCACCCCGTTAATGCGATCGCCGGTATACACCGTATACCGGCGACAGCATAAAAAAAAAAAAAAATGGCTGGTAAAATTTATTTATTTCTCATCTGACGTGATCAAACATGTCAGATGAGAAATAAATGTGAGCCCTTAGTGCCCCCAAAGCCCCCGGTACCGGAGAAATCCATCCAACCCCCCCCCCCTCCGGAAAATCCAAGATGGCGCCGACGCGCGCTGAAAACTCCCGCCGCCGCCGCCTCTGCATTCATTTCCGTCCGATCTGAAATGATCAAACATTTCAGATCGGAGGGAAATGTCCCCCTCCTGACCTCTCCTCCGGTACACCGGAGCTCTTTGGTCCCTAAAGCCCCCTCCAGTTCTTCAGAGCCCCCCTCCGGAGCGTGCAAGATGGCGCCGACGCGCGCTGAAAACTGCCGCCGCCGGCTCTGCATTCATTTCCCTCCGATCTGAAATGATCAAACATTTCAGATCGGAGGGAAATGTCCTCCCCCTGACCCCTCCTCCGGTCCACCGGAGCCCTCTGGTCACCGGAGCCCCCTCCGGGTCTCCAGAGCCACCCCCCTCCCCCGCATTCATTCTGCTCTTTCTGCCGCATGTGAAACGTCACATGCGGCAGAAAGGTGTCCCCAGGTCCCCCCAGGTCCCACTAGGTCACCCCCCATCACCCCCCCCCCAGCCCCCGGTCATACGTTACCTGGCTGGTGATCCGTCCCGCGATCACGCCGCCTCCTTCTTGAATGTTGGCGGCGCATGCGCAGACAGCGGCTGTCAGCTGGATTCCTCCCCCGGTCCACAGTGGAGCAGCCTGTGCATCAGCGACATCAGTCTTGCAGGGACGCTGACGTCGCTGATGCACAGGCTGCTCCACTGTGGACCGGGGGAGAGTGAGTGCAGTAATCAGCAGTCTCTCCATGTGAGGAGTGTGGTCCTCACATGGAGAGACTGCTGTTCCAGAAAATGGGGGGTACGTTCTGTGAGTGTGCCCCTCATATTCTGGAATGAGGTTACTGCAGGTCACTCTGCCCTAAGTTGGACCGGGGCAGTGTGAGTGCAGTATTCTCAGATTACTGCACCCACACTGCTCATGGAGAGCTTGCTCTTCCAGAAAATGGGGGATACGTTCCCTGAACGTGCCCCCCATATTCTAGAAGATCCAGAGTCAGCGTGGGACCTCCAAAATGGATTACAGCGACCGGAATTTCTTTATTTTCAATAAATTGGGGAAAGAGGAATGTTTCGGGGAGTGTTTTTTCAAATAAATTTTTTTTTTGTCTTTTTTTTTTGTCTATTACTTACTGGGTTAGTGATGTCGGGTATCTGTTTAGATGCCGTGACATCACTAACCCCAGGGCTTGATGCCAGGTGACATTACAGCTGGTATCAACCCCATATATTACCCCGTCTGCCACCGCACCAGGGCGCGGGATGAGCTGGGGCGAAGCGCCAGGATTGGCGCATCTAATGGATGCGCCACTTCTGGGGCGGCTGCGGCCTGCTATTTTTAGGCTGGGAAGAGTCCAATAACCATGGCTCTTCCCACCCTGAGAATACCAGACCCCAGCTGTCCGCTTCACCTTGGCTGGTGATTTAATTTGGGGGGGACCCCACGTTTTTTTTTTTTTTTTAAAAAAAACGCCTGGGGAGCCCTCCAAATTGATCACCAGACAAGGTGAAGCTGTCAGCTGTGGTTTGCAGGCTACAGCTGTCTGCTTTACCCTAGCTGGCTATCAAAAATGGGGGGGACCCCACGTCGTTTATTTTAATTATTATTTTTTTGGGGGGCTAAATACAAGGCTAGGCACCCTTTAGTGCCACATGAAAGGCACTAAAGGGCGCCAGCTTAGAATATGCAGGGGGTGGGACGTTATATATGTTTGACATCTATCCATTCATCCATTGTAGCATTTTAGGCTGTGCGCCCACAATCGGGATTTGCAGCGTTTTGGGCGCAGAGTGTTTTCCCTGCGTCCATAACGCTGCATTGTGCAGTAGAAGCACAGTGGAAGGATTTTTAGAAATCCCATGCCCAATGTGCTTGCCCAATGTGCTTCTTTTCTCCGCCACATAAACTGACCTGTGGCGCAGCTTCCCGAGCCTCAGCATGTCAATTTATGCTGCGGAGATGAGTGTTCTCTGCAGGTAGCATAGAGCTCCACAGCGGCCTGAACCCAAATCGTGGGCATGGGCAGCTGCGTTCTCCCGTGGACAACACTCACATCTCTGCAGGAGGCTGACACTGTGTACTACACGCCGTGTCGCTGGATCATGGCCACATAGCCTAAAAGTGAGACATTGGTTGCTACAGCAACATTTTTGTGAAGTACCTGTGGATTCACAATGTTTACTATACTCCTGAATAAAATCCAGTTTCCAAAATGGGGTCACTTGTGGGGGGTTTCTAATGTATAGGTACCCAAGGGGCCCTGCAAATGTGACATGGTGCCCGCAATTTATCTCAACTTTTCCAGAATTCAAATGGTGCTGCTTCCATTCCAAGCCCTCCCATTTATCCAAACAGAGGTTTTTGGCCACATGTGGGGTATCCCTGTGCTCATAAGACATTGGATAACAACCTGTTGGGTCCACGGTTTGTTGTTGTCTCTTGAAAAAGTGAGAAATTTGATGCTGAAGCAACATTTTTGTGAAAAAAATGAAAATTTTCAATATGGCAACCTAAGCTTATCAAATTCTGTGAAGTATTCGTGGATTCATACTGCTCACTATACACCTAGATAAAAGCCTTGAGGTGTCTTGTTTCCAGAATGGAGTCACTTGTGGGGGACCTCCACTGTTTAGGCACCTCAGGGGCTCTCCAAATGCAACCTGGCGTCCGCTATTGATTCCAGCCAATTTTGCAGTCAAATGGCACTCCTTCCCTTCCGAGCCCTGCCATGCGCCCAAACAGTTGATTTCCACCACATATAAGGTATCGCCAAACTCAGGAGAAATTGCACAATAAATGTTATGCTGAATTTTTTCCTTTTACTCTTGTAAAAAAAAAAGCTACCTGGTTGAAATAACAATTTTGTGGTAAAATTTTATTTTTTTTTTTTCATGGCTCAACGTTATAAAATTCTGTGAAGCACCTGGGGGTTCAGGGTACTCACCAAACATCTAGATAAATTCCTTGAGGGGCCTAGTTTCCAAAATGGGGTCACTTGTGCGGGGTTTCTGCTGTTTAGGTACCTCAGGGGTCCTCCAAATGTGACATGGTGCCCGCAATCTTTTTCAGCCAAATTTCCTTTGCAAAATTCAAATATTGCTCCTTTCGTTCCAAGCCCTCCCATTTGTCCAAACAAAGGTTTCAGACCACATGTGAGGTATCACCGCGCTCATAAAAAAGTGGTTAACAAACCTTGAGGTCAAATTTTTGGAATTACCTCTTGAAAAAGTGAGAAAATTGATGCTAAAGCAACATTTTTGAGAAAATTATTAAAATTTTCAATATGACAACGTAACGTTAACAAAATCTGTGAAGTACCTGTGGATCTAAAATGCTCACTATACCCCTAGATAGAAGCCTTGAGGGGTCTAGTTTCCAAAATGGTGTCACTTGTGAGGGGTTTCTTCTGTTTAGGTACCTTAGCGGACCTGTAAATGCAACATGGTGCTCGCAATCTATTTCAGCCAAATTTGCTTTCCAAAATTCAAATATTGCTCCTTCTGTTCCGAGCCCTCCCATTTGTCCAAACAGAGGTTTCTGACCACATGTGGGGTATCGGCGCACTCATAAGAAAGTGGGGAACAAGTTTTGGGGTCCATTTTGTTGTGTTATTTCTTCTAAAAGTGAATAAATTTGGGTTAGAGCAACATTTTTAGGTAAAATTTAATTTTTGCTTTTTTTCATTCCACATTGCTTTTGTTCATGTGAAGCACCTGAAGGGTTAATAAACTTCTTGAATGTGGTTTTGAGTACTTTGGGGGGTGCAGTTTTTAGAATGGTGTCACTTTTGGGTATTTTCTGTCATCTAGGCCTATTGAAGTCACTTCAAATGTGATGTGGTCCCTAAAAAAATGGTTTTGTAAATTTTGATGTAAAAATGAGAAATCGCTGATAAACTTTGAACCCCTCTAACTTCCTAACAAAAAAAAATTTTGTTTCCAAAATTGTGCTGATGTAAAGTAGACATGTGGGAAATGTTATTTATTAACTATTTTGTGTCACAGAAATCTCTGGTTTAACGGTATAAAAATTCAAAAGTTGAAAATTGCTAAATTTTCAAAATTTTTGCCAATATTCAATTTTTTTCTTCAATAAACGCAAAAAATATTGTCCTAAATTTGGTACTAACATGAAGTCCAATATGTGACGAAAAAACAATCTCAGAATCACCGGGATCCGTTGAAGCGTTCCAGATTTATAACCTCATGAAGTGACACTGGTCAGAAGTGCAAAATTTGGTCTGGTCATTAAGGTGAAAATTAGCTCCGTCACTAAAGGGTTAAAAAAAGCTGCATGCGGTTCCACTTATTTTGATACACAGCCAAGATACCCCACACAGCTGGGATGGCGGCCTGTAGCCATAGGCTCTATCTGTGCTGGGTATCAATATACAATACGCCATTTTTAAAATGTATTTATTTTTACATGACTATAAGGATGCCGACAGCATGTATGATTTCAACCAACCTCAGACACTGTCAGAGATGGTGGGGACGTGGTCTGACTGCAGCCAATCAGAAGCTGTGACTTACAGTGGGCGGGGAAAGCAATGAGTATGTATGAGGGATAATAAGCGGAGCCGCGGGGAGACTCGCTAAGTATAACTATCCTGCTTTATTACTTACTAGCTGTAGTACCCGACGTTGCCAGATACTGTCTCTCTCCCAGTCTCTGTCCGTCTGTATCTTTCCTTGTCTGTCGGTGTCTGTCTCTGTATCAGTCTATCTGTCTCTTTCTCTGTGTCTCTGTGTCTGTCTGTCTCTCTCTATCTCTGTCTGTCTGTCTGTGTCTCTCTCTTTCCCCATCTGTCTCTTTCCCCGTCTGTCTCTTTCCAGGTCTGTCTCTTTCCAGGTCTGTCTCTTTCAAGGTCTGTCTCTTTCCCCATCTGTCTCTTTTCCCATCTGTCTCTTTTCCCATCTGTCTCTTTTCCCATCTGTCTCTTTCCCAGTCTGTCTCTTTCCCCGTCTGTCTCTTTCCAGGTCTGTCTCTTTCCAGGTCTGTCTCTTTCCAGGTCTGTCTCTTTCCAGGTCTGTCTCTTTCAAGGTCTGTCTCTTTCCCCATCTGTCTCTTTTCCCATCTGTCTCTTTTCCCATCTGTCTCTTTTCCCATCTGTCTCTTTTCCCATCTGTCTCTTTCCCAGTCTGTCTCTTTCCCAGTCTGTCTCTTTCCAGGTCTGTCTCTTTCAAGGTCTGTCTCTTTTCCCATCTGTCTCTTTTCCCATCTGTCTCTTTTCCCATCTGTCTCTTTTCCCATCTGTCTCTTTCCCAGTCTGTCTCTTTCCCAGTCTGTCTCTTTCCAGGACTGTCTCTTTCCCCGACTGTCTCTTTCCCCATCTGTTTCTTTCCCCGTCTGTCTCTTTCCAGGTCTGTGTCTTTCCAGGTCTGTCTCTTTCAAGGTGTGTCTCTTTCCCCATCTGTCTCTTTCCCTGTCTGCCTGTCTCTGTCTATCTCTTTCTTTGTCTGTCTCTATCTCTCTGTTTCTTTCCCCATCTGTCTCTTTCCAGGTCTGTCTTTGTCTGTCTCTCTGTCTATCTCTTTCCCTGTCTTCCTGTCTCTGTTGATCTCTGCCTGTCTCTGTCTGTCTCCTTCCTTGTCTGTCTCTTTCCCCATCTGTCTCTTTCCAGGTCTGTCTCTTAACCCGTCTCTTTCCCTGTCTGTCTTTGTCTGTCTCTTTGTCTTTCTCCTTCTTTGTCTGTCTGTCTCTTTCCCCGTCTGTCTGTCTGTCTCTTTCCCCCATCTGTCTCTGTCTGTTTCTTTCCCTGTCTGTGTCTGTCTCTGTCTGTGTCTGTCTGTATGTCTCTCTCTGTCTCTTTCCCTGTCTGTCTGTGTCTGTCTCTTTGACTGTCTGTCTCTCTCTGTCTTTCTCTATCCGTCTCCCCACCGACATCATATTACCTCACACACAAGCTTCTTATACTAACAATGTCCTTTGTTCCTATAGCAACCAATCACAAATGCTATTAATAACCTGTAGTTCCAGGCTCCATTGACTTTAATAGAGGCAGATTTTTTGAAGAGTAACTGTAAAGTGCGGGGTTAAATTTTCCTGTCAAAATATAGTCTATGATGTTCCCTGAGTCACATGGGGTGTCTGTGCATTTGTAAATGCCACGGTGCAGATTCTTTTAGCAGACATACATACACACATACATACACACATAGATACACTCAGCTTTAGGCCTGCAACACACATCCGTCAAACATGTGCGAGTTTGTTCCGTTTCCGTATATACCGGAGACACGGACAAACGTGCACCAATGTTATTTAATGTTTGAGGACACATGTGCGTTTTTCATTAAGGTCCGTGGGTCTGTGTGCGTGCTACGTTTGTGTCTCCATTTTGCACGGAAGCATGTCCGTTTTCATCACGGAACACGCACCACGGACCCAATGAAAGTCAATGGGTCTGTGCGCACGCCCGAGTGACACGGACGCATCTCTGTTGCTCCCTGTACGTTTTGTGCTTTTTTCATGTGATGTCGGTCTTTTTTTTTTCTGTCATTCTCTCCCTCAGTCCGTCGGTTGGTCTCTCCCTCTGTCTGTCGGTCGGTCTCTCTGTCTTTTCTGTCCCTCTCGCTGTCTGTCGGTCAGTTCCCCGCCCTCTCTCATACTTACCATTCCCCGATCTCCGGCGCGGCGCTGCTCAGCTGTTATAAAAGCTCCAGCGGCTTTTACTATTTTGAAAAAGCCGGCCGCTCATTAAACAATCTCGTATTCCCTGCTTTCCCCAACCACCGACAAATATGATTGGTTGCAGTGAGACACGCCCATACGCTGATTGACAGCTGTCTAACTGCAACCAATCACAGCCACCGGTGGGCGTGTCACTATGGAGCAGAGAAATAAATAAATAATTTAAAAAAACGGCGTGCGGTCCCCACCAATTTTAATACCAGCCAGATAAAGCCATACGGCTGAAGGCTGGTATTCTCAGGATGGGGAGCCCCACGTTATGGGGAGCCCCCCAGCCTAACAATATCAGCCAGCAGCCGCCCAGAATTGCCGCATACATTAGATGCGACAGTTCTGGCACTGTACCCGGCTCTTCCCGATTTGCCCTGTTGCGTTGACAATCGGGGTAATAAGGAGTTATTGGAAGCCCATAGCTGTCACTAAATCCTAGATTAATCATGTCAGGCGTCTCCCCGAGATTCCTTCCATGAGTAATCTGTAAATTACAGTAAATAAACACACACACCTGAAAAAATCCTTTATTTGCAATAAAAACCACTAACAAATACCCTCATTCACCACTTTATTCAGCCCGAAAAACCCCTCCATGTCCGGCGTAATCCACGGAGTTCCAGCTCTGCTACATGGAGGTGACAGGAGCTGCAGAAGACACCGCCGCTCCTGACAGCTCCATGCAGCAACTGAAGACAGCCGAGCGATCAGCGATCATGTCACTGAGGTTACTCGCGGCCACCGCTGGAACATACAACTGTGGCCGCGAGTAACCTGAGTGACCTGATCGCTGATTGCGCGGCTGTCTTCAGTTGCTGCATGGAGCTGTCAGGAGCGGGGGTGTCTTCTGCAGCTCCTGTCACCTCCATGTAACAGAGCTGGAAGCGACGCTGGAACTCCTTGGATTACGCCGGACATGGAGGGCTTTTTCGGGCTGAATAAAGTGGTGAATGAGGGTATTTGTTAGTGGTTTTTATTGCAAATAAAGGATTTTTTCAGGTGTGTGTGTTTATTTACTGTAATTTACAGATTACTCATGGAAGGTATCTCGGGGAGACGCCTGACATGATTAATCTAGGATTTAGTGGCAGCTATGGGCTGCCATTAACTCCTTATTACCCCGATTGCCAACGCACCAGGGCAAATCGGGAAGAGCCGGGTACAGTCCCAGAATTGTCACATCTAATAGATGCGGCAATTCTGGGCGGCTGCTGGCTGATATTGTTAGGCTGGGGGGCTCCCCATAACGTGGAGCTCCCCATCCTGACAATTCCAGCCTGCAGCCGTATGGCTTTATCTGGCTGGTATTAAAATTGGGGGGACCGCACGCTGTTTTTTTTAATTATTTATTTATTTCTCTGCTCCATAGTGACAGGCCCACGGGCGGCTGTGATTGGTTGCAGTTAGACAGCTGTCACTCAGTGTGTAGGCGTGTCTCACTGCAACCAATCATATTTGCCGGTGGGCGGTGAAAGCAGGGAATACGAGATTGTTTAATGAGTGGCCGGCTTTTTCAAAATAATAAAAGCCGCCAGAGCAGTGTGAATGCCGTGCAGCGCCGCGCCGGTGATCGGGGATCAGTGAGCATGAGAGAGGGCTGCTCACTTCCGTCACTCGGGGAATTAGCGGTCACCGGTGAATCCTTCACGGGTGACCGCTAATCAGTACACGGCACACAGACAGAGCCGCAGCATGACAATGAAGTGGGGTGAAGTTCACCCGAGTTAATTCTCATCGCGCAACTCTGTCTGCTGTCAGCCGGCATGTAGTAACGACATTTTGCATCACACACGCAACATTTCTCACGGGCAACACACACACATGTCAGTTAAGTTTCACACGCACACACGGACATTTCACACGCACATACGGCTAGCATACGGGATACATACGCAGGCCACACATACCATAAAAACGGACCTAAAAAACAGAAAACGGACCCGAAAAACGACCCGTATTACACGCACGTGGTTTTCAAGGACGTGTGTTTCAGGCCTTATATATTAGATTTTCTTTCTTTTGCAGCCCCCTACCCCATTTTATAACACATGAGTTTTGACTTCCTTTGAATCCAATGGGGTTCGGTGTGTTCGTCAAACATTTCGGTGAACACCGGGTCATTTGGCAAACCTGAACCAAAAGAAATCTTGAAAGGTTTTCTCATCTCTAGTCATGTGTAGTAATAGGATGACGGTATGGATGATGTGTGTAGAGGTGAGAAAGAAATGTTATGTGTGATGGATGTCATCAAACAGTGTGAATTGTCCCAATAATAATGTGTGTACAGTACAGATATGTATTATCTAGAACAGAGGTCTCAAACACGCGGCCCCTCAGGCTGCTTCTCCCAGAGACACCTAGACCCCGGTACGAGATTGCGCCTGGTACATACATGGGGCCGCCGTCGTCAGCACTTTCCTTCTAGCGAATATAATTTGAGGCATCGCGCAGCAAAGCACGTCTCTACACAGCTTTACTAATGGCAGCTGCTGCCAGCCAATCAGAGGCCAGCAGCTAACGTGGGTGTATTCTGATTGGCCAGCGCGGCCACCATTGGTAAGGTTGTGAGGAGATCAGCAGTGCCGCAAATCATTCCCCAGAAGGAAAGCGCTGATAGTGGCAGCCCCATGTAGAGGACAGCAATCACCACGGCCCTCACGGGGTCTAGGTGCCTGCGTGCTGCAAGAAGCAGGTAAGGAAGACACCGAGGGAACGGAGGAATGGTGAGAAGAATCTTTTTTTTTTTTTGTATGTGAACAACGTCATAACAGGGTATATTACTACAGGATGGGACATTACTACAATAGGGCAATATGGGCACATTACTACAATAGGGCAATATGGGCACATTACTACAAGGGGACAATATGGGCACATTACTACAATAGGGAAATATGGGCACATTACTACAAGGGGACAATATGGGCACATTACTACAATAGGGAAATATGGGCACATTACTACAAGGGGACAATATGGGCACATTATTACAATAGGGCAATATGGGCACATTACTACAATAGGGAAATATGGGCACATTACTACAATAGGGAAATATGGGCACATTACTACAATAGGGAAATATGGGCACATTACTACAAGGGGACAATATGGGCACATTACTACAAGGGGACAATATGGGAACATTACTACAATAGGGCACAATATGGGCACATTACTACAATGGGAAAATATGGGCACATTACTACAATAGGGCAATATGGGCACATTACTACAATAGGGCACAATATGGGAACATTACTACAATGGGAAAATATGGGCACATTACTACAATAGGGCAATATGGGCACATTACTACAATAGGGAAATATGGGCACATTACTACAATAGGGAAATATGGGCACATTACTACAATAGGGAAATATGGGCACATTACTACAATAGGGAAATATGGGCACATTACTACAATAGGGCACAATATAGGCACATTACTACAAGGGGAAAATATGGGCACATTACTACAATAGGGCAATATGGGCACATTACTACAATAGGGAAATATGGGCACATTACTACAATAGGGAAATATGGGCACATTACTACAATAGGGAAATATGGGCACATTACTACAAGGGGACAATATGGGCACATTACTACAAGGGGACAATATGGGACATTACTACAACAGGGCACAATATGGGCACATTACTACAATGGGACAATATGGGCACATTACTACAATAGGGAACAATATGGGCACATTACTACAATGGGACAATATGGGCACATTACTACAATAGGGCACAATATGGGCACATTACTACAATGGGACAATATGGGCACATTACTACAATAGGGCACAATATAGGCACATTACTACAAGGGGAAAATATGGGCACATTACTACAATAGGGCACAATATGGGCACATTACTACAAGGGGACATTATGGGCACCTTACTACAATAGGGCTCAATATGGCACATTACTACAAGGGGACAATATGGGTACATTACTACAAGGGGACAATATGGGCACATTACTACAAGGGGACAATATGGGCACATTACTACAAGGGGGAAATATGGGCACATTACTACAAGGGGACAATATGGGCACATTACTACAATAGGGCACAATATGGGCACATTACTACAATAGGGAAATATGGGCACATTACTACAAGGGGACAATATGGGCACATTACTACAAGGGGACAATATGGGACATTACTACAACAGGGCACAATATGGGCACATTACTACAATGGGACAATATGGGCACATTACTACAATAGGGCACAATATAGGCACATTACTACAAGGGGAAAATATGGGCACCTTACTACAATAGGGCTCAATATGGCACATTACTACAAGGGGACAATATGGGTACATTACTACAAGGGGACAATATGGGCACATTACTACAAGGGGACAATATGGGCACATTACTACAAGGGGACAATATGGGCACATTACTACAAGGGGACAATATGGGCACATTACTACAATAGGGCACAATATGGGCACATTACTACAATGGGACAATATGGGCACATTACTACAAGGGGACAATATGGGCACATTACTACAAGGGGACAATATGGGACATTACTACAACAGGGCACAATATGGGCACATTACTACAATGGGACAATATGGGCACATTACTACAATAGGGCACAATATGGGCACATTACTACAAGGGGACATTATGGGCACCTTACTACAATAGGGCTCAATATGGCACATTACTACAAGGGGACAATATGGGTACATTACTACAAGGGGACAATATGGGCACATTACTACAAGGGGACAATATGGGCACATTACTACAAGGGGACAATATGGGCACATTACTACAAGGGGACAATATGGGCACATTACTACAATAGGGCACAATATGGGCACATTACTACAATAGGGAAATATGGGCACATTACTACAAGGGGACAATATGGGCACATTACTACAAGGGGACAATATGGGACATTACTACAACAGGGCACAATATGGGCACATTACTACAATGGGACAATATGGGCACATTACTACAATAGGGAACAATATGGGCACATTACTACAATGGGACAATATGGGCACATTACTACAATAGGGCACAATATGGGCACATTACTACAATGAGACAATATGGGCACATTACTACAATAGGGCACAATATAGGCACATTACTACAAGGGGAAAATATGGGCACATTACTACAATAGGGCACAATATGGGCACATTACTACAAGGGGACATTATGGGCACCTTACTACAATAGGGCTCAATATGGCACATTACTACAAGGGGACAATATGGGTACATTACTACAAGGGGACAATATGGGCACATTACTACAAGGGGACAATATGGGCACATTACTACAAGGGGGAAATATGGGCACATTACTACAAGGGGACAATATGGGCACATTACTACAATAGGGCACAATATGGGCACATTACTACAATGGGACAATATGGGCACATTACTACAATAGGGCACAATATGGGCACATTACTACAATGGGACAATATGGGCACATTACTACAATAGGGCACAATATAGGCACATTACTACAAGGGGAAAATATGGGCACATTACTACAATAGGGCAATATGGGCACATTACTACAATAGGGAAATATGGGCACATTACTACAATAGGGAAATATGGGCACATTACTACAAGGGGACAATATGGGCACATTACTACAAGGGGACAATATGGGACATTACTACAACAGGGCACAATATGGGCACATTACTACAATGGGACAATATGGGCACATTACTACAATAGGGAACAATATGGGCACATTACTACAATGGGACAATATGGGCACATTACTACAATAGGGCACAATATGGGCACATTACTACAAGGTGACAATATGGGCAGATTACTACAAGGGGACAATATGGGAACATTACTACAATAGGGCACAATATGGGCACATTACTACAATGGGACAATATGGGCACATTACTACAATAGGGCACAATATGGGCACATTACTACAATGGGACAATATGGGCACATTACTACAATAGGGCACAATATAGGCACATTACTACAAGGGGAAAATATGGGCACATTACTACAATAGGGCACAATATGGGCACATTACTACAAGGGGACATTATGGGCACATTACTACAATAGGGCTCAATATGGCACATTACTACAAGGGGACAATATGGGCACATTACTACAAGGGGACAATATGGGCACATTACTACAATAGGGAAATATGGGCACATTACTACAAGGGGACAATATGGGCACATTACTACAAGGGGACAATATGGGACATTACTACAACAGGGCACAATATGGGCACATTACTACAATGGGACAATATGGGCACATTACTACAATAGGGCACAATATAGGCACATTACTACAAGGGGAAAATATGGGCACCTTACTACAATAGGGCTCAATATGGCACATTACTACAAGGGGACAATATGGGTACATTACTACAAGGGGACAATATGGGCACATTACTACAAGGGGACAATATGGGCACATTACTACAAGGGGACAATATGGGCACATTACTACAAGGGGACAATATGGGCACATTACTACAATAGGGCACAATATGGGCACATTACTACAATAGGGAAATATGGGCACATTACTACAAGGGGACAATATGGGCACATTACTACAAGGGGACAATATGGGACATTACTACAACAGGGCACAATATGGGCACATTACTACAATGGGACAATATGGGCACATTACTACAATAGGGCACAATATGGGCACATTACTACAAGGGGACATTATGGGCACCTTACTACAATAGGGCTCAATATGGCACATTACTACAAGGGGACAATATGGGTACATTACTACAAGGGGACAATATGGGCACATTACTACAAGGGGACAATATGGGCACATTACTACAAGGGGACAATATGGGCACATTACTACAAGGGGACAATATGGGCACATTACTACAATAGGGCACAATATGGGCACATTACTACAATAGGGAAATATGGGCACATTACTACAAGGGGACAATATGGGCACATTACTACAAGGGGACAATATGGGACATTACTACAACAGGGCACAATATGGGCACATTACTACAATGGGACAATATGGGCACATTACTACAATAGGGAACAATATGGGCACATTACTACAATGGGACAATATGGGCACATTACTACAATAGGGCACAATATGGGCACATTACTACAATGAGACAATATGGGCACATTACTACAATAGGGCACAATATAGGCACATTACTACAAGGGGAAAATATGGGCACATTACTACAATAGGGCACAATATGGGCACATTACTACAAGGGGACATTATGGGCACCTTACTACAATAGGGCTCAATATGGCACATTACTACAAGGGGACAATATGGGTACATTACTACAAGGGGACAATATGGGCACATTACTACAAGGGGACAATATGGGCACATTACTACAAGGGGGAAATATGGGCACATTACTACAAGGGGACAATATGGGCACATTACTACAATAGGGCACAATATGGGCACATTACTACAATGGGACAATATGGGCACATTACTACAATAGGGCACAATATGGGCACATTACTACAATGGGACAATATGGGCACATTACTACAATAGGGCACAATATAGGCACATTACTACAAGGGGACAATATGGGCACATTACTACAAGGGGGAAATATGGGCACATTACTACAAGGGGACAATATGGGCACATTACTACAATAGGGCAATATGGGCACATTACTACAATAGGGAAATATGGGCACATTACTACAATAGGGAAATATGGGCACATTACTACAAGGGGACAATATGGGCACATTACTACAAGGGGACAATATGGGACATTACTACAACAGGGCACAATATGGGCACATTACTACAATGGGACAATATGGGCACATTACTACAATAGGGAACAATATGGGCACATTACTACAATGGGACAATATGGGCACATTACTACAATAGGGCACAATATGGGCACATTACTACAAGGTGACAATATGGGCAGATTACTACAAGGGGACAATATGGGAACATTACTACAATAGGGCACAATATGGGCACATTACTACAATGGGACAATATGGGCACATTACTACAATAGGGCACAATATGGGCACATTACTACAATGGGACAATATGGGCACATTACTACAATAGGGCACAATATAGGCACATTACTACAAGGGGAAAATATGGGCACATTACTACAATAGGGCACAATATGGGCACATTACTACAAGGGGACATTATGGGCACATTACTACAATAGGGCTCAATATGGCACATTACTACAAGGGGACAATATGGGCACATTACTACAAGGGGACAATATGGGTACATTACTACAAGGGGACAATATGGGCACATTACTACAAGGGGACAATATGGGCACATTACTACAAGGGGATAATATGGGACATTACTACCTACAAGGGGACAATATTGGACATTACTACAAGGGGACAATATGGGCACATTACTACAATAGGGCACAATATGGGACATTACTACAAGAGCACAATATGGGACATTACTACAAGAGCACAATATGGGACATTACTACAAGGGCACAATATGGCACATTACTACAAGGGGACAATTTGGGACATTACTACAAGGGGAGAATATGGGCACAATACTACAAGGGGGCAATATGGGTCATTACTACAAAGAAACAATATGGGCACATTATTACCACAGAAAACAATATGGGTACATTATTACCACAGGGGACAATATGGACACATTATTACCACAGGGGATAAAATGGGCACATTATTACCACAGGGGACAATATGGGCACATTATTACCACAAGGGACAATATGGGCACACTACTACAGGATGGGGACATTATTAAAAGATGAGGACCAGGATGGAAATATTACTACAAAATATTGGCAAAATTATTATATAGTGGTAATTGGAAAACGATATTACATCCAAGAAGGGGATAAAATGTAAAAAAAAAAATTCAAAATAAAGAATGATTTTATTTTCCCCATTAAAAAATACTTTTTATATATAAAGTGAAATAAAAGAGTGCACATTTATTATAATAAACAAGTGAAAAATGTTCAAAAAACGTGATGTAAAAGATGTATAGGAAAAATATACCATCACTAAAAATGTCATTGAGTCCAGCAAAGAATGCGGCACCCCCCAAATAATTTTTTTTTCTATGTTTGTCCCTTATACTCAGCTGAGTTTGAGACCCCTCATCTAGAAAGAACTGTTATAGATAGGGCAGGTGAGTACAATCTATTACTCGCTGTTATCAGCCATTACTGGAGGAGGGGATTGTAGGACAGGTGAGTACAATCTATTACTCCCTGTTATCAGTCATTACCGGGGTTGGTGACAGTAGTAAAAGTGAGCATAGTCTACTATTCTTCTATCTGCCCTTTACAGGGACTGACTGCAGCAGCAGTGCATGATATCTACTGTTCGCTGTTATCTGCTATTTCTGCCTGACTCCAGTGTCCCCTCCTGCTGAATATTAGCAGAATTCGGGTGCACCTTGGTTCCTCTGGGCAGTCGGGCCCCTTGTAGAATGATTTTGGTGTCCTGACATTGGGCATGTTCAGCACCACAGTGGGGCAGTGCTCAAGTGTTGTCTGAATACGTCCCCTGGTGTGTCGGGGGCTTTCTTCTACAACCCCTGGCAAAAATGATGTTCTCCCCGGGCTCTGAGGATGTTCATTTAGTTGTCTACTTTTGTTTAAAAAAGTAGATCACAGGCGGCACAAAACTAAAGTCCTTTCAAATGTCAACTTTCTGGCTTTAAGAAACAGTAAAAAAAAATCATGAAAACACAATGTGCAGCCAGTAATGGTGACTTTTTAAGACCAAACAGGGGGCAAAAATTTTGGAATCACTCAAATATGAGGAAAAAAATATGGAATCTCCCTGTAAATTTTCATTCCCAAAACTAACACCTGCATTAAATAAGACCTGCTCGTTAGTCTGCATCTAAAAAGGAGTGATCATACCTTGGGGGGCTGCTGCAACAAGTGGACTGGCATGAATCATGGCTCCAACATGAGAGATGTCAATTGAAACAAGGGAGAGGATTATCAAACTCTTAAAAGAAGGTAAATCATCACACAATGTTGTAAAAGATGTTGGTTGTTCACAGTCAGCTGTGTCTAAAATCTGGACCAAATACAAACAGCATGGGAAGGTTTTTAAAGGCAAACATACTGGTAGACCAAGGAAGACATCAAAGTGTTAAGACAGGAAACTTAAAGCAATATGTCTCCAAAACAGGAAATGCACAACAAAACAAATGAGGAACGAATGGGAGGAAACTGGAGTCGATGTCTGTGACCGAACTGTAAGAAACCGCCTAAAAGAAATGGAATTTACATACAGAAAAGCTAAACAATAAAAAGATGACTGTCTGAAGAGAATATGTAAATGTCCACAGTCATTGATGATTTACAGCTGCATGTTAGGTAAAGACACTTGGGAGATGGCTGTCATTACATCTACAATAAATGCCCAAGTTTACATTGAAATTTAGGACACTTTTCTTATCCCATCAATTGAAAGGATGTTTGCGAATGATGAAATCATTTATCAAGATGATAATGCATCCTGCCATAGAGCAAAAACTGTGGAAACATTCCTTGAAAGAAGACACATAAGGTCAATATCATGGCCGGCAAATACAGTAGTCCAGATTTCAATCCAATTGAAAATCTTTGGTGGAAGTTGAAGAAAATGGTCCATGACAAGGCTCCAACCTGCAAAGCTGAGCTGCAACAGCAATCAGAGAATGTTGGAGCCAGATTGATGAAGAGTCCATGCCTCAGAGACTGCAAGCTGTTATAAAAGCCAGAGGTGGTGCCACAAGATACTAGTGATGTATTGGAGGGCTCTTTTTTTGGTTGTTTTCCATGATTCCATAATTTTTCCTCAGAATTGAGTGATTCCATAATTTTTCCCCCTGTTTGGTCTTGAAAAGTCACTGTTACTGGTTGCACATTGTGTTTTCATGATTTTTCTTTAGTCTTTCTTAAAGCCAGAAAGTTGACATTTGAAATTGCTTTAGTTTTGTGCCGTCTGTGATCTGCTTTTATTATACAAAAGTAAACAACTGAATGAACATCCTCAGAGCCAGGGGAGGCCAGAATTTTTGCCAGTGACATGTTCGGCAGCACAGTGGGGCACTGCTCATGCGTTGTCTGTATGTGTCCCTTGGTGTGTCGGGGGCTTTCTTCTATATCGGGGTGTCCTGACATTGGACATGTTCAGCAGCACAGTGAGGCACTGCTTATGCGTTGTCTGTATGTGTCCCTTGGTGTGTCGGGGGCTTTCTTCTATATCGGGGTGTCCTGACATTGGACATGTTCAGCAGCACAGTGAGGCACTGCTCATGTGTTGTCTTTATGTGTCCCTTGGTGTGTCGGGGGCTTTCTTCTATATCGGGGTGTCCTGACATTGGACATGTTCAGCAGCACAGTGGAGCACTGCTCATGTGTTGTCTGTATATGTCCCCTAGTGTGTTGGTGGCTTTGTTCTATATTGAGGTGTCGTGATGTGGCGCCCATGAGGCTTCACTCGCCACAGAGTACTGCATATCCCTTAAGATGTCGTACTCATCCCGGGTAAGGAGGAGTTAATCGCTGGTGTTTCTCACATTCACAAACCACACACAGTCAGGGGCTTTTCCACCAGGGGGAAGGTCTGGGTAGATAGGGGGTTGGCCATCACAAAGCATGGGACTTTCAGGGTTACTAGGACAACCACCTAGGGGACGGGCACCACTTGGGGAAAAGGGAAGGAGTATCCTCACACATAGGCAGTTAACCACGGGCACAGCTTGGGGTTAGGCACACCTGGGACCTCGGTCCAATCTTCTTTTACCTCACACTTCTGGGAGCTCCATAGGACCTGCGGGTTGGAGCAGACAGCTCAGCCCGGGTTCTCTACAGCTACACGGGAATCCATGGTCTGTGGTGTGGGCAGGAAACACCTGCGACCCGTTCCACATTCCACATACAGAGGGATTGGAGGGAACCCAACCAGAAAGGACTCACAGTGGGAACACCGACGGTGACCTCGAATTGCTCGGGATCGGCTAGGGTCCATCACAGCGGTGACCGGTATCTCCTGGGCAAACTGGAACTGTGAGTAAATAAACCTGAAACTCGCAGAGGGTGTATCTGCCTGTCCTTGCCGCTACCGCACACTTCGGTGCCAGCCATCACTACTCCCCTCATCATCATCCTGCTCCTGTGGAGAGCAGAAACATCTTAGCTGCTGCAACCATCCGCCCCAGAGGACAGCGACAGCAACGGCGGCTAATACCTGTCCGCATACCACAGGTGGCGTCATGACATAATTCCTACACCATCATCACCCTTTCCCCCTTTTTTTATTGGACACCTCGGGGCCACGAAACCGGGCAAAGGGCCACCCGTGACATCCCCAGACCCAACATCACCGGCCCGGCGACGAGTAAACAGTTAACCCATTGCCCCGTGGGTGCTACAATTTGGTGTCATGAACAGGATAACGTGCCCAGGCTAATCGGGTACTGTGCGCCTTAAACTGCATGTTTTGAAAAGGATAGTCGCAATTACTTGCGCAGAGCGGAAAACGAGGGGCGTGCTTTCGTGGGCGGAGTCCAGAAAGCGCGAAAGAGAGCCCCAATGCCGGAAACCAACAGGAAACCCTGTGCCTGCAAAGACATGTCCAGGGAGGAAAGAGACCAAACCGTCCCTGCTGCCGGAGGTGCAGCATTGACCCCAGCTCCGGTGCTACCGTTTACCAGGCCATACCTCCCAGGAGCGACGTGGCTCCCCCAGTATTCCGGGGCGGCATATACCCTGGCTGACTTCAAGGAGAGACTATACTGTTTATTCCGGATGTACCCTATGACGGAGGACCAGAAAGCCAGCGTTCTTATTGGCCAACTGACCGGGGCAGCCCGGCGAGAAGTCAAGTCCTGGCCGGAGACTGATAAAAGAGTAGCAAAGGACATTTTGACTAAACTCAAGGAGACCTTTGATACCCGTGCAGCAGCCGAGATAAAGATGCGATTTTATGGATGTAAGCAAAAGGGGCAGGAAAGTATTCAGGACTATGCTTTAAACCTGCAGGAGGCAATGAGAGCTGCTCGCCAGGTGGAACCAGAGGGGGTGATAGATGAGAACCGCCTACTGACTGATCAGTTTATCGAGGGGCTTCTGTCCGATGCCCCCCGGACCCAGATGCGCATTGTATCCATGCAAAACCCTGACCTCAGCTTTGCGGAATTTAAAGAGCAGGCCATCGGGCATTGCGTGAGCCTGATCCCTGCGGTGCTATGCTTCAGCAACCGGGGTTGGTGCCAGCTACATCAGTGCTGGTGAGAGCCAAGGAACAGACCCTAGGTGAGGACTCCATCAATGGACTGTGGCTCCACATCCTGGAATTGATTAAAGATATGGCTACTTTGACCAAAGCAGTGCAATCCAAGCAAGGGACTCCACAACCTGCAACCATTGAACTGGCTTCCAGTGCTGAAGACCTCCCCTGGCGGCGACGCGGGAGGAACCCGCTGCCCAAGCTTCCTGATCGTTACGACGCTGATGGGCAGCCAATCTGTCGGCGTTGTGACAAAGTTGGACACTTTGCCCAAGGCTATCCTTTGAGTATCCAGAGCCAGGGGGCTGGGACCATCCCTCTGGCACCACCAGCAACCAAGCAAGAATAACTGATTTTTCTATGCAAATGTTGATGTTTGTTTTTCTTGTTGCACTTAATCATCTTGCTAACCGGTATATGTTTGAAATATTTAATGGTGCCTCCCATAAAATGAAAATTGTTAACTTGTTTATTGCATACTAAAAAAAAATTGCTGTGCACTAATTTTGTTTGGTTGCAGCCCGGGAGTACTGCCATTTTCTGTGGGGGAATGTGACGCCCCTGAGGCTTCAGTCGCCACAGGGTACTGCATGTCCCTTAAGATGTAGTACTCATCTCGGGAAAAAAGAGGTTAATCGCTGGTGTTTCTCACATTCACACACCAAACACAGTAAGGTGCTTTCCCACCGGGAGGATGGCCTGGGGTAGATAGGGGGTGGCCATCATGAAGCATGGAACTTTCCTGGTTACTAGGACAACCACCTGGCGGCAGGCACCACTTGGGGAAAAAGGGAAGGAGCAACTTCACATTTAGCCAGTCAACCACGGGCACAGCTTGGGGTGAGAGACACACCTGGGACCTTGGTCCAATCTTCTTCTACCTCCACCTCTGGGAGCACCATAGGACCCGCGGCTTGGAGCAGGTAGCTCAGCCCGGGTTCTCTACAGCTACACGGGATTCCAGGGTCTGCGGAGAGTGCAGGAAACACCCGCAGCCTGTTCCATATTCCACATACAGCGGGATTGGAGGGACCCCGACCAGAAAGGACTCACAGTGGGAACACCGACGGTGACCTCGAATTGCTTGGGATCGGCTGGGGTCCATCACAGCGGTGACTGGTATCTCCCGGGTAAACCAGGACTGTGAGTAAAGAAACCTGAAACCGCAGACTGTGTCCGCCTGTCTTTGCCGGCGCCCCGCGCTTAAGCGCCAGCCATCATTACCCCCTCATCATCCTCCCCGGGGCCTGCTCCACCTGTGGGGAGCAGAAACATCTTAACTGCTATAACCATCCGCCCCGGAGGACAGCGACAGCAGCGCCTATACCCTGGCCGCATACCACAGGTGGCGTCACAAGACAAACCTCCACCATCATCTTTCACCACCCCCCTTCTTTATTGTACACCTCGGGGCCACGAATCTGGATAGGGCCACCCGTGAAATCCCCCTGACTGGACATCACTGGCCTGGCAACGAGTAAAGTTAACCTCTTGCCCCGTGGGGTGCTACACTGACATTGTACATGTTCGGCAGCACAGTGAGGCAGTGTTCATGTGTTGTCTGTATGTGTCCTCTGGTGTGTCGGGGGCTTTGTTCTATATCAAGTGGGGCAGTGCTTATGTGTTGTCTGTGTGTGTCCCTTGGTGTCTTGGGAGCTTTCTTCTATATTGGGGTGTCCTGACATTGGACATGTTCAGCATTACAGTGAGGCACTGCTCATATGTTGTCTGTATGTGTCCCTTGGTGTGTCGGGGGCTTTCTTCTATATGGGGGTAGCCTGACATTGGACATGTTCGGCAGCACAGTGGGGCACTGCTCATGTGTTGTCTGTATGTGTCCCTTGGTGTCTCGGGGGCTTTCTTCTATATTGGGGTGTCCTGACATTGGACTTGTTCAGTACACAGTGGGGCACTGCTCATGTGTTGTCTGTATGTGTCCCTTGGTGTCTCGGGAGCTTTCTTCTATATTGGGGTGTCCTGACATTGGACATGTTCAGCAGCACAGTGGAGCACTGCTCATGTGTTGTCTGTATGTGTCCCTTGGTGTCTGGGGGGCTTTTTTCTATATTGGGGTGTCCTGACATTGGACATGTTCGGCAGTACAGTGGGGCACTGCTCATATGTTGTCTGTATGTGTCCCTTGGTGTGTCAGGGGCTTTCTTCTATATTGGGGTGTCTTAACATTGGACATGTTCGGCAGTACAGTGGGGCACTGCTCATGTGTTGTCTGTATGTGTTCTCTGGTGTGTCGGAGGCTTTCTTCTATATCGGGGTGTCCTGACATTGGACATGTTCGGCAGTACAGTGGGGCACTGCTCATGTGTTGTCTGTATGTGGCCCTTGGTGTGTCAGGGGCTTTCTTCTATATTGGGGTGTCTTAACATTGGACATGTTCGGCAGTACAGTGGGGCACTGCTCATGTGTTGTCTGTATGTGTTCTCTGGTGTGTCGGAGGCTTTCTTCTATATTGGGGTGTCCTGACATTGGACATGTTCAGCAGCACAGTGAAGCACTGCTCTTGTCTGTATGTGTCCCTTGGTGTGTCCGGGGCTTTCTTCTATATCGAGGTGTCCTGACATTGGACATGTTCAGCAGCACAGTGGGGCACTGCTCATGTGTTGTCTGTATGTGTCCCTTGGTGTTATCGGGGCTTTCTTCTATATTGGGGTGTCCTGACATTGGACATGTTCAGCAGCACAGTGGGGCACTCATGTGTTGTCTGTTTGTGTCCCTTGGTGTGTCGGGGGCTTAATTCTATATTGGGGTGTCCTGACATTGGACATGTTCACCAGCGCACTGGGGTACTGCTCATGTGTTGTCTGTGTGTGTCCCTTGGTGTGTCGGGAGCTTTCTTCTATATTGGGGTGTCCTGACATTGGACATATTCAGCAGCACAGTGCAGAACTGCTCATGTGTTGTTTGTATGTGCCCCTTGGTGTGTCGGGGGCTTTCTTCTATATCGGGGTGTCTTGACATTGGACATGTTCAGCAGTACAGTGGGGTACTGCTCATATGTTCTCTGTGTGTGTCCCTTGGTGTGTCAGGGGCTTTCTTCCATATTGGGGTGTCCTGACATTGGACATGTTCAGCAGCGCAGTGGGGTACTGCTCATGTGTTGTCTGTATGTGTCCCTTGGTGTGTCAGAGGCTTTCTTCTATATCGAGGTGTCCTGACATTGGACATGTTCAGCAGCACAGTGGGGCAGTGCTCATGTGTTGTCTGTATGTGTTCTCTGGTATGTTGGAGGCTTTCTTCTATATTGGGGTGTCCTGACATTGGACATGTTCGGCAGCACAGTGGGGCACTGCTCATATGTTGTCTTTATATGTCCCTTGGTGTTTCGGGGGCTTTCTTCTATATCGGGGTGTCCTGACATTGGACATGTTCAGCAGCACAGTGGGGCAGTGCTTATGTGTTGTCTGTATGTGTCCCTTGGTGTGTTGGAGGCTTTCTTCTATATCGGGGTGTCCTGACATTGGACATGTTCGGCAGCACAGTGGAGCACTGCTCATGTGTTGTCTGTATGTGTCCCTTGGTGTGTCGGGGGCTTTCTTCTATATCGGGGTGTCTTGACATTGGACATGTTCATCAGCACAGTGGGGTACTGCTCATATGTTGTCTGTGTGTGTCCCTTGGTGTGTCCGGGGCTTTCTTCTATATCGGGGTGTCCTGACATTGGACATGTTCAGCAGCACAGTGGAGCACTGCTCATGTGTTGTCTGTATGTGTCCCTTGGTGTGTCGGGGGCTTTCTTCTATATCGGGGTGTCTTGACATTGGACATGTTCAGCAGCACAGTGGGGTACTGCTCATATGTTGTCTGTGTGTGTCCCTTGGTGTGTCGGGGGCTTTCTTCTATATTGGGGTGTCCTGACATTGGACTTGTTCAGTACACAGTGGGGCACTGCTCATGTGTTGTCTGTATGTGTCCCTTGGTGTCTCGGGAGCTTTCTTCTATATTGGGGTGTCCTGACATTGGACATGTTCAGCAGCACAGTGGAGCACTGCTCATGTGTTGTCTGTATGTGTCCCTTGGTGTCTCGGGGGCTTTTTTCTATATTGGGGTGTCCTGACATTGGACTTGTTCAGTACACAGTGGAGCACTGCTCATGTGTTGTCTGTATGTGTTCTCTGGTATGTCGGGGGCTTTCTTCTATATCGGGGTGTCCTGACATTGGACATGTTCGGCAGTACAGTGGGGCACTGCTCATGTGTCGTCTGTATGTGTCCCTTGGTGTGTCAGGGGCTTTCTTCTATATTGGGGTGTCTTAACATTGGACATGTTCGGCAGCACAGTGGGGCACTGCTCATGTGTTGTCTGTATGTGTTCTCTGGTGTGTTGGAGGCTTTCTTCTATATTGGGGTGTCCTGACATTGGACATGTTCAGCAGCACAGTGAAGCACGGCTCATGTGTTGTCTGTATGTGTCCCTTGGTGTTATCAGGGCTTTCTTCTATATTGGGGTGTCCTGACATTGGACATGTTCAGCAGCACAGTGGGGCACTCATGTGTTGTCTGTTTGTGTCCCTTGGTGTGTCGGGGGCTTTCTTCTATATTGGGGTGTCCTGACATTGGACATGTTCACCAGCGCAGTGGGGTACTGCTCATGTGTTGTCTGTGTGTGTCCCTTGGTGTGTCGGGAGCTTTCTTCTATATTGGGGTGTCCTGACATTGGACATATTCAGCAGCACAGTGCAGAACTGCTCATGTGTTGTCTGTATGTGTCCCTTGGTGTGTCGGGGGCTTTCTTCTATATCGGGGTGTCTTGACATTGGACATGTTCAGCAGCACAGTGGGGTACTGCTCATTTGTTGTCTGTATGTGTCCCTTGGTGTGTCGGGGGCTTTCTTCTATATCGGGGTGTCCTGACATTGGACATGTTCAGCAGCACAGTGGAGCACTGCTCATGTGTTGTCTGTATGTGTCCCTTGTGTGTCGGGGGCTTTCTTCTATATCGGAGTGTCTTGACATTGGACATGTTCAGCAGCACAGTGGGGTACTGCTCATGTGTTGCCTGTGTGTGTCCCTTGGTGTGTCAGGGGCTTTCTTCCATATTGGGGTGTCCTGACATTGGACATGTTCAGCAGCGCAGTAGGGTACTGCTCATGTGTTGTCTGTGTGTGTCCCTTGGTGTGTCAGAGGCTTTCTTCTATATCGAGGTGTCCTGACATTGGACATGTTCAGCAGCACAGTGGGGCAGTGCTCATATGTTGTCTTTATATGTACCTTGGTGTTTCGGGGGCTTTCTTCTATATCGAGGTGTCCTGACATTGGACATGTTCAGTAGCACAGTGGGGCAGTGCTTATGTGTTGTCTGTATGTGTCCCCTGGTGTGTCGGAGGCTTTCTTCTATATCGGGGTGTCCTGACATTGGACATTTTCGGCAGCAAAGTGGGGCACTGCTCATGTGTTGTCTGTGTGTGTCCCTTGGTGTGTCGGGGGCTTTCTTCTATATTGGGGTGTCCTGACATTGGACATGTTCAGCAGCACAGTGGGGCAGTGCTCATGTGTTGTCTGTGTGTGCCCCTTGGTGTGTCGGGGGCTTTCTTCTATATCGGGGTGTCCTGACATTGGACATGTTCAGCAGCACAGTGGAGCACTGCTCATGTGTTGTCTGTGTGTGTCCCTTGGTGTGTCGGGGGCTTTCTTCTATATTGGGGTGTCCTGACATTGGACATGTTCAGCAGCACAGTGGAGCACTGCTCATGTGTTGTCTGTGTGTGTCCCTTGGTGTGTCGGGGGCTTTCTTCTATATCGGGGTGTCCTGACATGGGACATGTTCGGCAGCATAGTGGAGCACTGCTCATATGTTGTCTGTGTGTGTCCCTTGGTATGTCGGGGGCTTTCTTCTATATCGAGGTGTCCTGACATTGGACATGTTCGGCAGCACAGTGGAGCACTGCTCATATGTTGTCTGTATGTGTTCTCTGGTGTGTCGGGGGCTTTCTTCTATATCGGGCTGTCCTGACATTGGACATGTTCAGCAGTACAGTGGGGTACTGCTCATATGTTGTCTGTGTGTGTCCCTTGGTGTGTCAGGGGCTTTCTTCCATATTGGGGTGTCCTGACATTGGACATGTTCAGCAGCGCAGTGGGGTGCTGCTCATGTGTTGTCTGTATGTGTCCCTTGGTGTGTCAGAGGCTTTCTTCTATATCGAGGTGTCCTGACATTGGACATGTTCAGCAGCACAGTAGGGCAGTGCTCATGTGTTGTCTGTATGTGTTCTCTGGTATGTTGGAGACTTTCTTCTATATCGGGGTGTCCTGACATTGGACATGTTCAGCAGCACAGTGGGGCAGTGCTTATGTGTTGTCTGTATGTGTCCCTTGGTGTGTCGGAGGCTTTCTTCTATATCAGGATGTCCTGACATTGGACATGTTCGGCAGCACAGTGGAGCACTGCTCATGTGTTGTCTGCATGTGTCCCTTGGTGTGTCGGGGGCTTTCTTCTATATCGGGGTGTCTTGACATTGGACATGTTCAGCAGCACAGTGGGGTACTGCTCATATGTTGTCTGTGTGTGTCCCTTGGTGTGTCCGGGGCTTTCTTCTATATCGGGGTGTCCTGACATTGGACATGTTCAGCAGCACAGTGGAGCACTGCTCATGTGTTGTCTGTATGTGTCCCTTGGTGTGTCGGGGGCTTTCTTCTATATCGGGGTGTCTTGACATTGGACATGTTCAGCAGCACAGTGGGGTACTGCTCATATGTTGTCTGTGTGTGTCCCTTGGTGTGTCGGGGGCTTTCTTCTATATTGGGGTGTCCTGACATTGGACATGTTCAGCAGCACAGTGGAGCACTGCTCATGTGTTGTCTGTATGTGTCCCTTGGTGTCTCGGGGGCTTTTTTCTATATTGGGGTGTCCTGACATTGGACTTGTTCAGTACACAGTGGAGCACTGCTCATGTGTTGTCTCTATGTGTTCTCTGGTGTGTTGGAGGCTTTCTTCTATATTGGGGTGTCCTGACATTGGACATATTCAGCAGCACAGTGAAGCACTGCTCTTGTCTGTATGTGTCCCTTGGTGTGTCCGGGGCTTTCTTCTATATCGAGGTGTCCTGACATTGGACATGTTCAGCAGCACAGTGGGGCACTGCTCATGTGTTGTCTGTATGTGTCCCTTGGTGTTATCGGGGCTTTCTTCTATATTGGGGTGTCCTGACATTGGACATGTTCAGCAGCACAGTGGGGCACTCATGTGTTGTCTGTTTGTGTCCCTTGGTGTGTCGGGGGCTTTCTTCTATATTGGGGTGTCCTGACATTGGACATGTTCACCAGCGCAGTGGGGTACTGCTCATGTGTTGTCTGTGTGTGTCCCTTGGTGTGTCGGGAGCTTTCTTCTATATTGGGGTGTCCTGACATTGGACATATTCAGCAGCACAGTGCAGAACTGCTTATGTGTTGTCTGTATGTGTCCCTTGGTGTGTCGGGGGCTTTCTTCTATATCGGGGTGTCTTGACATTGGACATGTTCAGCAGCACAGTGGGGTACTGCTCATTTGTTGTCTGTATGTGTCCCTTGGTGTGTCGGGGGCTTTCTTCTATATCGGGGTGTCCTGACATTGGACATGTTCAGCAGCACAGTGGAGCACTGCTCATGTGTTGTCTGTATGTGTCCCTTGGTGTGTCGGGGGCTTTCTTCTATATCGGGGTGTCTTGACATTGGACGTGTTCAGCAGCACAGTGGGGTACTGCTCATGTGTTGTCTGTGTGTGTCCCTTGGTGTGTCAGGGGCTTTCTTCCATATTGGGGTGTCCTGACATTGGACATGTTCAGCAGCGCAGTGGGGTAATGCTCATGTGTTGTCTGTATGTGTCCCTTGGTGTGTCAGAGGCTTTCTTCTATATCGAGGTGTCCTGACATTGGACATGTTTAGCAGCACAGTAGGGCAGTGCTCATGTGTTGTCTGTATGTGTTCTCTGGTATGTTGGAGGCTTTCTTCTATATTGGGGTGTCCTGACATTGGACATGTTCGGCAGCACAGTGGGGCACTGCTCATATGTTGTCTTTATATGTCCCTTGGTGTTTCAGGGGCTTTTTTCTATATCGGGGTGTCCTGACATTGGACATGTTCAGCAGCACAGTGGGGCAGTGCTTATGTGTTGTCTGTATGTGTCCCCTGGTGTGTCGGAGGCTTTCTTCTATATCGGGGTGTCCTGACATTGGACATGTTCGGCAGCACAGTGGAGCACTGCTCATATGTTGTCTGTATGTGTTCTCTGGTGTGTCGGGGGCTTTCTTCTATATTGGGGTGTCCTGACATTGGACATGTTCAGCAGCACAGTGGAGCATTGCTCATGTGTTGTCTGTGTGTGTCCCTTGGTGTGTCGGGGGCTTTCTTCTATATCGGGGTGTCCTGACATGGGACATGTTCGGCAGCACAGTGGGGCACTGCTCATGTGTTGTCTGTGTGTGTCCCTTGGTATGTCGGGTGCGTTCTTCTATATCGAGGTGTCCTGACATTGGACATGTTCGGCAGCACAGTGGAGCACTTCTCATATGTTGTCTGTATGTGTTCTCTGGTGTGTCGGGGGCTTTCTTCTATATCGGGCTGTCCTGACATTGGACATGTTCGGCAGCACAGTGGGGTACTGCTCATGTGTTGTCTGTGTGTGTCCCTTGGTGTGTCGGGGGCTTTCTTCTATATCGGGGTGTCCTGACATTGGACATGTTCAGCAGCACAGTGGGGCACTGCTCATGTGTTGTCTGTGTGTGTCCCTTGGTGTGTCGGGGGCTTTCTTCTATATCGGGCTGTCCTGACATTGGACATGTTCAGCAGCACAGTGGGGTACTGCTCATGTGTTGTCTGTGTGTGTCCCTTGGTGTGTCGGGGGCTTTCTTCTATATCGGGGTGTCCTGACATTGGACATGTTCAGCAGCACAGTGGGGCACTGCTCATGTGTTGTCTATATGTGTCCCTTGGTGTGTCGGGGGCTTTCTTCTATATCGGGGTGTCCTGACATTGGACATGTTCGGCAGCACAGTGGGGCACTGCTCATGTGTTGTCTGTATGTGTCCCTTGGTGTGTCCGGGGATTTCTTCTATATCGGGGTGTCCTGACATTGGACATGTTCAGCAGCACAGTGGGGCACTGCTCATGTGTTGTCTGTATGTGTCCCTTGGTGTGTTGGGGGCTTTCTTCTATATCGGGGTGTCCTGAGCTGACTCCTGCTGTCACTGAGAGCAGTGAGGGTTAATGCTGTGTGCAGGGGAGGACGCTGGACAGATTTGGTTCCCCTCTCCCCCAGGCTGGGGCTGTCAGTCATTGGTTTGGGGGTGTGGACCCTCCCAGTCCCGGCTCTGGAGCAGTGCGGGCTCAGCAGTCGGTGGGGCAGCAGGGCACATGTAGGGCTCCGGCTGGCAGGACCATGAGTGACAGGAGGAGATGCCCGGGGGTCACTCTCAGCTCCAGGGCTCATGCATTTTCGGTGGAGGCTCTAATCGGGGGTCACAAAAAAAGGAAACTTCGGGACTGGGAACCGGACAAGGGCCTGGATCTTTCCATGGACGGACTGAGCCCACAGGGGGACATGGGGGACGGAGAGGACGGGGGGGCCTGCAGCCTGGACCTCAACCCTGGTAGGTGCAGGAGCTGTGCGCCCCAAACCTGCATGTGCCCCCCAAACCTGCATGTGCCCCCCAAACCTGCATGTGCCCCCATACTGCGCCCGCATTACACTGGATCCGTGACAACAGGATCGGTACTACCTGTGATTGTGCCCGCCTGCCACTGTATATATATATATACTGCCTGCCACTGTATCCCTATACACTGCCTGCCACTGTATATATATATATATATATATATATATATATATATATATATACTGCCTGCCACTGTATCCCTACATACTGCCCGCCACTGTATATATATATATATATATCTATCTATATATATATATATATATATATATACTGCCTGCCACTGTATCCCTACATACTGCCCGCCACTGTATATATATATATATATCTATATATATATATATATATATATATAGATATATATATACTGCCTGCCACTGTATCCCTGTATACTGTCTGCCACTATATATAAATATATATATATATATTATTTATATATATATATATATATATATATATATATATATATATATATACTGCCTGCCACTGTATCCCTGTATACTGTCTGCCACTATATATAAATATATATATATATATTATTTATATATATATATATATATATACTGCCTGCCTGCCACTGTATCCCTATATGCTACCTGCCACTGTATCCCTATATACCACGTGGTACTATATATACTGACTGGTACTGAATCCCTATATATTACCTGCCACTGTATCCCTACATACCGCCTGGTACTATATTTCTATATAATCCCTGGTACTATATCCCTACATACTGCCTGGTACTATATATACTACCTGGTACTATGTCCCTATAAATATATACTACCTGGTACTATACAACTATATACTGCCTGCCAGGCCTTTGTACTCCCATATAGACATTGCCTGGTGCTACTTATATACTACTGATTGGCACTATATCCCTTTATATGCTGCCTAGTGCTATATCCCTATATACTGCTTCTGTCCGATATTATATCTCCCGATGTGACTGCCCGATATTATATCTCCCGATGTGTCTGCCCGATATTATATCTCCCGATGTGACTGCCCGATATTATATCTCCCGATGTGACTGCCCGATATTATATCTCCCGATGTAACTGCCCGATATTATATCTTCCTATGTGACTGCCCGATATTATATCTCCTGATGTGACTGCCCGATATTATATCTCCTGATGTGACTGCCCGATATTATATCTCCCGATGTGACTGCCCGATATTATATCTCTCTATGTGACTGCCCGATATTATATCTTCCGATGTGACTGCCCGATATTATATCTCCTGATGTGACTGTCCAATATTATATCTCCCGATGTGACTGCCCGATATTATATCTTCCTATGTGACTGCCCGATATTATATCTTCCGATGTGACTGCCCGATATTATATCTCCCGATGTGACTGTCCTGTATTATATCTCTCTATGTGACTGCCCGATATTATATCTCCCGATATAACTGCCCTGTATTATATCTCCCGATGTGACTGCCCGATATTATATCTCTCTATGTGACTACCCGATATTATATCTCCCGATGTGACTGCCCGATATTATATCTCTCTATGTGACTGCCCGATATTATATCTCCCGATGTGACTGCCCGATATTATATCTTCCTATGTGACTGCCCGATATTATATCTTCCGATGTGACTGCCCGATATTATATCTTCCTGTGACTGCCCGATATTATATCTTCCGATGTGACTGCCCGATATTATATCTTCCGATGTGACTGCCCGATATTATATCTCCCGATGTGACTGTCCTGTATTATATCTCTCTATGTGACTGCCCGATATTATATCTCCCGATATAACTGCCCTGTATTATATCTCCCGATGTGACTGCCCGATATTATATCTCTCTATGTGACTACCCGATATTATATCTCCCGATGTGACGCCCGATATTATATCTCCCGATGTGACTGCCCGATATTATATCTCCTGATGTGACTGCCCGATATTATATCTCCCGATGTGACTGCCCGATATTATATCTCTCTATGTGACTGCCCGATATTATATCTCCTGATGTGACTGCCCGATATTATATCTCCCGATGTGACTGCCCGATATTATATCTCTCTATGTGACTACCCGATATTATATCTCCTGATGTGACTGCCCGATATTATATCTCCTGATGTGACTGCCCGATATTATATCTCCCGATGTGACTGCCCGATATTATATCTCTCTATGTGACTGCCCGATATTATATCTCCTGATGTGACTGCCCGATATTATATCTCCCGATGTGACTGCCCGATATTATATCTCTCTATGTGACTACCCGATATTATATCTCCCGATGTGACGGCCCGATATTATATCTCCCGATGTGACTGCCCGATATTATATCTCTCTATGTGACTGCCCGATATTATATCTCCTGATGTCACTGCCCGATATTATATCTCCTGATGTGACTGCCCTGTATTATATCTACCGATGTGACTGCCCGATATTATATCTCCCGATGTGACTGCCCGATATTATATCTCCCGATGTGATTGCCCGATATTATATCTCTCGATGTGACTGTCCTGTATTATATCTCTCTATGTAGCTGCCCGATATTATATCGCCTGATGTGACTACCCTGTATTATATCTCCCGATGTAACTGCCCGATATAATATCTCCCGATGTGACTGACCTATATTATATCTCTCTATGTAGCTGCCCGATATTATATCTCCCGATGTGACTGCCCGATATTATATCTCGTGATGTAACTGCCCGATATTATATCTCCCGATGTGACTGCCCGATATTATATCTCGTGATGTGACTGCCCGATATTATATCTCCCGATGTGACTGCCCGATATTATATCTCGTGATGTGACTGCCCGATATTATATCTCCCGATGTGACTGCCCGATATTATATCTCCCGATGTGACTGCCCGATATTATATCTCCCGATGTGACTGCCCGATATTATATCTCCCGTTGTGACTGCCCGATATTATATCTACCGATGTGACTTCCCGATATTATATCTCCTCATGTGACTGCCCGATATTATATCTCCCGATGTGACTGCCCGATATTATATCTCCCGATGTGACTGCCCGATATTATATCTCCTCATGTGACTGCCCGATATTATATCTCCCGATGTGACTGCCCGATATTATATCTCCTGATGTGACTGCCCGATATTATATCTCCCGATGTGACTGCCCGATATTATATCTCCCGATGTGACTGCCCGATATTATATCTCCTCATGTGACTGCCCAATATTATATCTCCCGATGTGACTGCCCGATATTATATCTCCCGATGTGACTGCCCGATATTATATCTCTCTATGTGACTGCCCGATATTATATCTCTCTATGTGACTGCCCGATATTACATCTTTCTATGTGACTGCCCGATATTATATCTCCCGATGTGACTGCCCGATATTATATCTCCCGATGTGACTGCCCGATATTATATCTCCCGATATAACTGCCCTGTATTATATCTCCCGATGTGACTGCCCGATATTATATCTCCCGATGTGACTGCCCGATATTATATCTCCTGATGTGACTGCCCGATATTATATCTCCTGATGTGACTGCCCGATATTATATCTCCCGATGTGACTGCCCGATATTATATCTCCTGATGTGACTGCCCGATATTATATCTCCCGATGTGACTGCCCGATATTATATCTCTCTATGTGACTGCCCGATATTATATCTCTCTATGTGACTGCCCGATATTATATCTCCCGATGTGACTGCCCGATATTATATCTCTCTATGTGACTGCCCGATATTACATCTTTCTATGTGACTGCCCGATATTATATCTCCCGATGTGACTGCCCGATATTATATCTCCCGATGTGACTGCCCGATATTATATCTCCTGATGTGACTGCCCGATATTATATCTCCTGATGTGACTGCCCGATATTATATCTCCCGATGTGACTGCCCGATATTATATCTCCTGATGTGACTGCCCGATATTATATCTCCCGATGTGACTGCCCGATATTATATCTCCTGATGTGACTGCCCGATATTATATCTCCCGATGTGACTGCCCGATATTATATCTCCTGATGTGACTACCCGATATTATATCTCCGAATTTTCCGAATTTTTCTAAAGAAAAACGGCGGTCACCGCCGCGTTTATCAGCAATGCAGGCCGGAATTATTAATCCAAGTCTTTTATTGCAAGCACATATACAACATATACAGGTCAACGCGTTTCAGGGGTCTCTGCCGCCTTCTTCAGGACAATATAGTAATGACAAGGATAGTGGACACTGTCCTGAAGAAGGGGGCAGAGACCCCTGAAACGCGTTGACCTGTATATGTTGTATATGTGCCTGCAATAAAGGACTTGGGTTAATAATCCCGGCCTGCATTGCTGATAAACGCGGAGGTGAAACCCGTTTTTCCTTTGAAAAATTCGTCTAATATTCCTGCGGGGCTGCTGCGATCTCCACCCGTGATTATGCGATTGTAGGTGTGACGTTTTCACAGCCCCTATAGGTGAGTGCACCTTAATTATCATTATCTGGTTTTTATCTGGTAAGACCCTATGCGCCTATTTCTCCACAGTCTTTGAAACCTCATAGTATTATATCTCCCGATGTGACTGCCCGATATTATATCTCCCGATGTGACTGCCCGATATTATATCTCCTGATGTGACTGCCCGATATTATATCTCCCGATGTGACTGCCCGATATTATATCTCCTGATGTGACTGCCCGATATTATATCTCCCGATGTGACTGCCCGATATTATATCTCCCAATGTGACTGCCCGATATTATATCTCCCGATGTGACTGCCCGATATTATATCTCCTGATGTGACTGCCCGATATTATATCTCCCGATGTGACTGCCCGATATTATATCTCCTGATGTGACTGCCCGATATTATATCTCCCGATGTGACTGCCCGATATTATATCTCCTGATGTGACTGCCCGATATTATATTTCCCAATGTGACTGCCTAGTATTATATCTCCCGATGTGATTGCCCTGTATTATATCTCCTGATGTGACTGCCCGATATTATATCTCCCGATGTGACTGCCCGATATTATATGTCCCGATGTGACTGCCCTGTATTATATCTCCTGATGTGACTGCCCGATATTATATCTCCCGATGTGACTGCCCGATATTATATCCCCCGATGTGATTGCCCTGTATTATATCTCCTGATGTGACTGCCCGATATTATATGTCCCGATGTGATTGCCCTGTATTATATCTCCTGATGTGACTGCCCGATATTATATCTCCCGATGTGACTGTCCTGTATTATATCTCCCAATGTGACTGCCTAGTATTATATCTCCCGATGTGACTGCCCGATATTATATCTCCCAATGTGACTGCCTAGTATTATATCTCCCGATGTGACTGCCCGATATTATATCTCCCGATGTGACTGCCCGATATTATATCTCCCAATGTGACTGCCCTGTATTATATCTCCCGATGTGACTGCCCGATATTATATCTCCCAATGTGACTGCCCTGTATTATATCTCCCGATGTGACTGCCCGATATTATATCTCCCAATGTGACTGCCCTGTATTATATCTCCTGATGTGACTGCCCGATATTATATCTCCTGATGTGACTGCCCGATATTATATCTCCCGATGTGACTGCCCGATATTATATCTCCTGATGTGACTGCCCGATATTATATCTCCTGATGTGACTGCCCGATATTATATCTCCCGATGTGACTGCCCGATATTATATCTCCTGATGTGACTGCCCGATATTATATCTCCCGATGTGACTGCCCGATATTATATCTCTCTATGTGACTGCCCGATATTATATCTCTCTATGTGACTGCCCGATATTATATCTCCCGATGTGACTGCCCGATATTATATCTCTCTATGTGACTGCCCGATATTATATCTCTCTATGTGACTGCCCGATATTACATCTTTCTATGTGACTGCCCGATATTATATCTCCCGATGTAACTGCCCGATATTATATCTTCCTATGTGACTGCCCGATATTATATCTCCTGATGTGACTGCCCGATATTATATTTCCCAATGTGACTGCCTAGTATTATATCTCCCGATGTGACTGCCTAGTAGTATATCTTCCTATGTGACTACCCGATATTATATCTCACGATGTGACTTCCCGATATTATATCTCCCGATGTGACTGCCCGATATTATATCTCCCGATGTGACTGCCTAGTAGTATATCTTCCTATGTAACTGCCCGATATTATATCTTCTGATGTGACTGCCCGATATTATATCTCCTGATGTGACTGCCTAGTAGTATATCTTCCTATGTAACTGCCCGATATTATATCTCACGATGTGACTTCCCGATATTATATCTCCCGATGTGACTGCCCGATATTATATCTCCCGATGTGACTGCCCGATATTATATCTCCCGATGTGACTGCCCGATATTATATCTCCCGATGTGACTGCCCGATATTATATCTCCCGATGTGACTGCCTAGTATTATATCTTCTGATGTGACTGCCCGATATTATATCTCCTGATGTGACTGCCCGATATTATATCTCCATATGTGACTGCCCGATATTATATCTCCATATGTGACTGCCCGATATTATATCTCCCGATGTGACTGCCCGATATCATCTCCCGATGTGACTACCCGATATTATATCTCCCGATGTGACTGCCTAGTAGTATATCTTCCTATGTGACTACCCGATATTATATCTCACGATGTGACTTCCCGATATTATATCTCCCGATGTGACTGCCCGATATTATATCTCCCGATGTGACTGCCCGATATTATATCTCCCGATGTGACTGCCTAGTATTATATCTTCTGATGTGACTGCCCGATATTATATCTCCTGATGTGACTGCCCGATATTATATCTCCCGATGTGACTGCCCGATATTATATCTCCCGATGTGACTGCCTAGTATTATATCTTCTGATGTGACTGCCCGATATTATATCCCCAGATGTGACTGCCCGATATTATATCTCCCGATGTGACTGCCCGATACTATATCTCCCGATGTGACTGCCCAATATTATATCTCCCGATGTAACTGCCCGATATGATATCTCCCGATGTGACTGCCCGATATTATATCTCCCGATGTAACTGCCCGATATGATATCTCCCGATGTGACTGCCCGATAATATATCTCCCGATGTGACTGCCCGATATTATATCTCCCGATGTGACTGCCTAGTAGTATATCTTCTGATGTGACTGCCCGATATTATATCCCCAGATGTGACTGCCCGATATTATATCTCCCGATGTGACTGCCCGATACTATATCTCCCGATGTGACTGCCCGATATTATATCTCCCGAATTAACTGCCCGATATGATATCTCCCGATGTGACTGCCCGATATTATATCTCCCGATGTAACTGCCCGATATGATATCTCCCGATGTGACTGCCCGATAATATATCTCCTGATGTGACTGCCCGATATTATATCTCCCGATGTGACTGCCTAGTATTATATCTTCTGATGTGACTGCCTAGGATTATATCTCTCCATGAGACTGCCCGATATTATATCTCCCGATGTGACTGCCCGATATTATATCTCCCGATGTGACTGCCCGATATTATATCTCTCTATGTGACTGCCCGATATTATATCTCCCGATGTGACTGCCCGATATTATATCTCCCGATGTGACTGCCCGATATTATATCTCCTGATGTGACTGCCCGATATTATATCTCTCTATGTGACTGCCCGATATTATATCTCTCTATGTGACTGCCCGATATTATATTATCATATGTGAGTGATTGAGTAAGGGATGATCGGGGTTAAAATCCGGAGGAGGACCAAAGAGCAACGGAAGGAAATCCAGTGTCTGTACAGCGAGAGCTGGAGCCTGCTCCTATATGTGACAGCTCAGGATGATATTCCTATATGTGACTGCTCAGGATGATATTCCTATATGTGACAGCTCAGGATGATATTCCTATATGTGACAGCTCAGGATGATATTCCTATATGTGACTGCTCCGGATGATATTCCAATATGTGACTGCTCAGGATGATATTCCTATATGTGACTGCTCAGGATGATATTCCTATATGTGACTGCTCAGGATGATATTCCTATATGTGACTGCTCAGGATGATATTCCTATATGTGACTGCTCAGGATGATATTCCTATATGTGACTGCTCCGGATGATATTCCAATATGTGACAGCTCAGGATGATATTCCTATATGTGACTGCTCAGGATGATATTCCTATATGTGACTGCTCAGGATGATATTCCTATATGTGACTGCTCAGGATGATATTCCTATATGTGACTGCTCAGGATGATATTCCTATATGTGACTGCTCAGGATGATATTCCTATATGTGACTGCTCTGGATGATACTCCTATATGTGACTGCTCCGGATGATATCGCTATATGTGACTGCTCAGGATGGTATCGCTATATGTGACTTCTCAGGATGATATTCCTATATGTGACTGCTCAGGATGATATTCCTATATGTGACTGCTCAGGATGATATTCCTATATGTGACTGCTCTGGATGATACTCCTATATGTGACTGCTCAGGATGATATCGCTATATGTGACTGCTCAGGATGGTATCGCTATATGTGACTTCTCAGGATGATATTCCTATATGTGACTGCTCAGGATGATATTCCTATATGTGACTGCTCAGGATGATATTCCTATATGTGACTGCTCAGGATGATATTCCTATATGTGACTGCTCAGGATGATATCGCTATATGTGACTGTTCAGGCATATACTCCTATCTGTGACTGCTCAGGAGTATACTCCTATATGTGACTACTCAGAATGATATCCCTATATGTGACTGTTCAGAATGATATTCCTATATGTGACTGCTCAGGATGATATTCCTATATGTGACAGCTGAGGATGATATTCGTATATGTGACTGCTCATGATTTTATTTCTATGTTATATCCTATATGTCACTGCTCCGGATTATATCACTAAATGTGGCTGCTCATGATTTTATTTCTATATGTGACTGCTCAGTGTTATATCCCTAAATGTGGCTGCTTATGGTTATACTCCTATATGTGACTGCTCCGGATTATATCCCTAAATGTGGCTGCTTATGGTTATACTCCTATATGTGACTGCTCTGGATTATATTCTTATATGAAGAGTGCTTTGGATAATATCAGTATATGTGACTGCCCTGTATTATATGCGTTTACCGTTATATAGTGGTATTACACCAGACAGGCACATACATGTCAGCCTCATATTTTAGCACAATATGTGAGTGCCCTGTAATATGTGATTATAGGGGACTGCCAGGCCTGATAATGGTATAGGGGACTGCCCTGTATGATGTTATTATAGGGGACTGCCCTGTATGATGTGACATAGCAATGTCATATCTGACAGTTATCTAAGTCCCAGCTCAGTAATATATAGCATGATAATTCTGCCTGGACTGACCTCTGTACGCCGGGCTGTCAGGTATATACCCGGTCACTGCCTGCAATCAGGGCTCGTGTGTATATAGGAGGCTCGGGTCTATGGGGGGCTCTGGAGCTGGACGTCGGGGGTCTTGGGTCACAGCTTCACTTAATATATAACAAGAGACCAAAGTGCTGCGGACCAAGGATTCAATCATTTTCTATATATGCACAAAACACACAAGAAACTATTCACACTATACATATATAACACAAAGAGGAGACCGTATAAAATACATATCACACTATACACGTATAATACAGCATACAGGACAGTATAAATACATATCACACTATACACGTATAATACAGCATACAGGACAGTATAAATACATATCACACTATACACGTATAATACAGCATACAGGGCAGTATAAATACATATCACACTATACACGTATAATACAGCATACAGGACAGTATAAATACATATCACACTATACACGTATAATACAGCATACAGGATATAGTATAAATACATATCACACTATACACGTATAATACAGCATACAGGACAGTATAAATACATATCACACTATACACGTATAATACAGCATACAGGACAGTATAAATACATATCACACTATACACGTATAATACAGCATACAGGACAGTATAAATACATATCACACTATACACGTATAATATAGCATACAGGATATAGTATAAATACATATCACACTATACACGTATAATACAGCATACAGGACAGTATAAATACATATCACACTATACACGTATAATACAGCATACAGGGCAGTATAAATACATATCACACTATACACGTATAATACAGCATACAGGGCAGTATAAATACATATCACACTATACACGTATAATACAGCATACAGGACAGTATAAATACATATCACACTATACACGTATAATACAGCATACAGGACAGTATAAATACATATCACACTATACACGTATAATACAGCATACAGGATATAGTATAAATACATATCACACTATACACGTATAATACAGCATACAGGACAGTATAAATACATATCACACTATACACGTATAATACAGCATACAGGGCAGTATAAATACATATCACACTATACACGTATAATATAGCATACAGGATATAGTATAAATACATATCACACTATACACGTATAATACAGCATACAGGACAGTATAAATACATATCACACTATACACGTATAATACAGCATACAGGGCAGTATAAATACATATCACACTATACACGTATAATACAGCATACAGGACAGTATAAATACATATCACACAATACACGTATAATACAGCATACAGGACAGTATAAATACATATCACACTATACACGTATAATACAGCATACAGGACAGTATAAATACATATCACACTATACACGTATAATACAGCATACAGGATATAGTATAAATACATATCACACTATACACGTATAATACAGCATACAGGACAGTATAAATACATATCACACTATACACGTATAATACAGCATACAGGACAGTATAAATACATATCACACTATACACGTATAATACAGCATACAGGACAGTATAAATACATATCACACTATACACATATAATACAGCATACAGGACAGTATAAATACATATCACACTATACACGTATAATACAGCATACAGGACAGTATAAATGCATATCACACTATACACGTATAATACAGCATACAGGGCAGTATAAATACATATCACACTATACACATATAATACAGCATACAGGACAGTATAAATACATATCACACTATACACGTATAATACAGCATACAGGACAGTATAAATACATATCACACTATACACGTATAATACAGCATACAGGACAGTATAAATACATATCACACTATACACGTATAATACAGCATACAGGATATAGTATAAATACATATTACACTATACACGTATAATACAGCATACAGGACAGTATAAATACATATCACACTATACACGTATAATACAGCATACAGGACAGTATAAATACATATCACACTATACACGTATAATACAGCATACAGGATATAGTATAAATACATATCACACTATACACGTATAATACAGCATACAGCATATAGTATAAATACATATCACACTATACACGTATAATACAGCATACAGGACATAGTATAAATACATATCACACTATACACGTATAATACAGCATACAGGACAGTATAAATACATATCACACTATACACGTATAATACAGCATACAGGACAGTATAAATACATATCACACTATACACGTATAATACAGCATACAGGACAGTATAAATACATATCACACTATACAAGTATAATACAGCATACAGGACAGTATAAATACATATCACACTATACACGTATAATACAGCATACAGGACAGTATAAATACATATCACACTATACACGTATAATACAGCATACAGGGCAGTATAAATACATATCACACTATACACGTATAATACAGCATACAGGACAGTATAAATACATATCATACTATACACGTATAATACAGCATACAGGACAGTATAAATACATATCATACTATACACGTATAATACAGCATACAGGGCAGTATAAATACATATCACACTATACACGTATAATACAGCATACAGGATATAGTATAAATACATATTACACTATACACGTATAATACAGCATACAGGACAGTATAAATACATATCACACTATACACGTATAATACAGCATACAGGACAGTATAAATACATATCACACTATACACGTATAATACAGCATACAGGACAGTATAAATACATATCACACTATACACGTATAATACAGCATCCAGGATATAGTATAAATACATATTACACTATACACGTATAATACAGCATCCAGGATATAGTATAAATACATATCACACTATACACGTATAATACAGCATACAGGGCAGTATAAATACATATCACACTATACACGTATAATATAGCATACAGGACAGTATAAATACATATCACACTATACACGTATAATACAGCATCCAGGATATAGTATAAATACATATTACACTATACACGTATAATACAGCATACAGGGCAGTATAAATACATATCACACTATACACGTATAATACAGCATACAGGGCAGTATAAATACATATCACACTATACACGTATAATATAGCATACAGGGCAGTATAAATACATATCACACTATACACGTATAATATAGCATACAGAACAGTATAAATACATATCACACTATACACGTATAATACAGCATACAGGACAGTATAAATACATATCACACTATACACGTATAATACAGCATACAGGACAGTATAAATACATATCACACTATACACGTATAATACAGCATACAGGGCAGTATAAATACATATCACACTATACACGTATAATACAGCATACAGGACAGTATAAATACATATCACACTATACACGTATAATACAGCATACAGGACAGTATAAATACATATCACACTATACACGTATAATACAGCATACAGGACAGTATAAATACATATCACACTATACACGTATAATACAGCATACAGGACAGTATAAATACATATCACACTATTCACGTATAATACAGCATACAGGACAGTATAAATACATATCACACTATACACGTATAATACAGCATACAGGACAGTATAAATACATATCACACTATACACGTATAATACAGCATACAGGACAGTATAAATACATATCACACTATACACGTATAATATAGCATACAGGACAGTATAAATACATATCACACTATACACGTATAATACAGCATACAGGGCAGTATAAATACATATCACACTATACACGTATAATACAGCATACAGGACAGTATAAATACATATCACACTATACACGTATAATACAGCATACAGGACAGTATAAATATATATCACACTATACACGTATAATACAGCATACAGGACAGTATAAATACATATCACACTATACACGTATAATACAGCATACAGGGCAGTATAAATACATATCACACTATACACGTATAATACAGCATACAGGACAGTATAAATACATATCACACTATACACGTATAATACAGCATACAGGACAGTATAAATACATATCACACTATACACGTATAATACAGCATACAGGCCAGTATAAATACATATCACACTATACACGTATAATACAGCATACAGGGCAGTATAAATACATATCACACTATACACGTATAATATAGCATACAGGACAGTATAAATACATATCACACTATACACGTATAATACAGCATACAGGGCAGTATAAATACATATCACACTATACACGTATAATACAGCATACAGGCCAGTATAAATACATATCACACTATACACGTATAATATAGCATACAGGCCAGTATAAATACATATCACACTATACACGTATAATACAGCATACAGGACAGTATAAATACATATCACACTATACACGTATAATACAGCATACAGGGCAGTATAAATACATATCACACTATACACGTATAATACAGCATACAGGGCAGTATAAATACATATCACACTATACACGTATAATACAGCATACAGGACAGTATAAATACATATCACACTATACACGTATAATATAGCATACAGGACAGTATAAATACATATCACACTATACACGTATAATACAGCATACAGGACAGTATAAATACATATCACACTATACACGTATAATACAGCATACAGGGCAGTATAAATACATATCACACTATACACGTATAATACAGCATACAGGATATAGTATAAATACATATCACACTATACACGTATAATACAGCATACAGGATATAGTATAAATACATATCACACTATACACGTATAATACAGCATACAGGACAGTATAAATACATATCACACTATACACGTATAATACAGCATACAGGACAGTATAAATACATATCACACTATACACGTATAATACAGCATACAGGGCAGTATAAATACATATCAAACTATACACGTATAATACAGCATACAGGGCAGTATAAATACATATCACACTATACACGTATAATACAGCATACAGGACAGTATAAATACATATCACACTATACACGTATAATACAGCATACAGGACAGTATAAATACATATCACACTATACACGTATAATACAGCATACAGGACAATATAAATACATATCACACTATACACGTATAATACAGCATACAGGGCAGTATAAATACATATCACACTATACACGTATAATACAGCATACAGGACAGTATAAATACATATCACACTATACACGTATAATACAGCATCCAGGATATAGTATAAATACATATTACACTATACACGTATAATACAGCATACAGGGCAGTATAAATACATATCACACTATACACGTATAATACAGCATACAGGACAGTATAAATACATATCACACTATACACGTATAATACAGCATACAGGACAGTATAAATACATATCACACTATACACGTATAATACAGCATACAGGACAGTATAAATACATATCACACTATACACGTATAATATAGCATACAGGACAGTATAAATACATATCACACTATACACGTATAATACAGCATACAGGGCAGTATAAATACATATCACACTATACACGTATAATACAGCATACAGGACAGTATAAATACATATCACACTATACACGTATAATACAGCATACAGGCCAGTATAAATACATATCACACTATACACGTATAATACAGTATACAGGACAGTATAAATACATATCACACTATACACGTATAATATAGCATGCAGGACAGTATAAATACATATCACACTATACACGTATAATACAGCATACAGGACAGTATAAATACATATCACACTATACACGTATAATACAGCATACAGGGCAGTATAAATACATATCACACTATACACGTATAATACAGCATACAGGACAGTATAAATACATATCACACTATACACGTATAATACAGCATACAGGACAGTATAAATACATATCACACTATACACGTATAATACAGCATACAGGGCAGTATAAATACATATCACACTATACACGTATAATATAGCATACAGGACAGTATAAATACATATCACACTATACACGTATAATACAGCATACAGGGCAGTATAAATACATATCACACTATACACGTATAATACAGCATACAGGACAGTATAAATACATATCACACTATACACGTATAATACAGCATACAGGGCAGTATAAATACATATCACACTATACACGTATAATATAGCATACAGGACAGTATAAATACATATCACACTATACACGTATAATACAGCATACAGGACAGTATAAATACATATCACACTATACACGTATAATACAGCATACAGGACAGTATAAATACATATCACACTATACACGTATAATACAGCATACAGGGCAGTATAAATACATATCACACTATACACGTATAATACAGCATACAGGATATAGTATAAATACATATCACACTATACACGTATAATACAGCATACAGGATATAGTATAAATACATATCACACTATACACGTATAATACAGCATACAGGACAGTATAAATACATATCACACTATACACGTATAATACAGCATACAGGACAGTATAAATACATATCACACTATACACGTATAATACAGCATACAGGGCAGTATAAATACATATCACACTATACACGTATAATACAGCATACAGGGCAGTATAAATACATATCACACTATACACGTATAATACAGCATACAGGACAGTATAAATACATATCACACTATACACGTATAATATAGCATGCAGGACAGTATAAATACATATCACACTATACACGTATAATACAGCATACAGGACAGTATAAATACATATCACACTATACACGTATAATACAGCATACAGGACAGTATAAATACATATCACACTATACACGTATAATACAGCATACAGGACATAGTATAAATACATATCACACTATACACGTATAATACAGCATACAGGACATAGTATAAATACATATCACACTATACACGTATAATACAGCATACAGGACAGTATAAATACATATCACACTATACACGTATAATACAGCATACAGGACAGTATAAATACATATCACACTATACACGTATAATACAGCATACAGGACAGTATAAATACATATCACACTATACACGTATAATACAGCATACAGGACAGTATAAATACATATCACACTATACACGTATAATACAGCATACAGGGCAGTATAAATACATATCACACTATACACGTATAATACAGCATGCAGGACAGTATAAATACATATCACACTATACACGTATAATACAGCATACAGGACAGTATAAATACATATCACACTATACACGTATAATACAGCATACAGGGCAGTATAAATACATATCACACTATACACGTATAATACAGCATACAGGACAGTATAAATACATATCACACTATACACGTATAATACAGCATACAGGACAGTATAAATACATATCACACTATACACGTATAATACAGCATACAGGACAGTATAAATACATATCACACTATACACGTATAATACAGCATACAGGGCAGTATAAATACATATCACACTATACACGTATAATACAGCATACAGGGCAGTATAAATACATATCACACTATACACGTATAATACAGCATACAGGATATAGTATAAATACATATCACACTATACACGTATAATACAGCATACAGGATATAGTATAAATACATATCACACTATACATGTATAATACAGCATACAGGACAGTATAAATACATATCACACTATACACGTATAATACAGCATACAGGACAGTATAAATACATATCACACTATACACGTATAATACAGCATACAGGATATAGTATAAATACATATCACACTATACACGTATAATACAGCATACAGGATATAGTATAAATACATATCACACTATACACGTATAATACAGCATACAGGACAGTATAAATACATATCACACTATACACGTATAATACAGCATACAGGACAGTATAAATACATATCACACTATACACGTATAATACAGCATACAGGACAGTATAAATACATATCACACTATACACGTATAATACAGCATACAGGGCAGTATAAATACATATCACACTATACACGTATAATACAGCATACAGGGCAGTATAAATACATATCACACTATACACGTATAATACAGCATACAGGACAGTATAATTACATATCACACTATACACGTATAATACAGCATACAGGACAGTATAAATACATATCACACTATACACGTATAATACAGCATACAGGACAGTATAAATACATATCACACTATACATGTATAATACAGCATACAGGACAGTATAAATACATATCACACTATACACGTATAATATAGCATACAGGACAGTATAAATACATATCACACTATACACGTATAATACAGCATACAGGACAGTATAAATACATATCACACTATACACGTATAATACAGCATACAGGACAGTATAAATACATATCACACTATACACGTATAATACAGCATACAGGACATAGTATAAATACATATCACACTATACACGTATAATACAGCATACAGGACAGTATAAATACATATCACACTATACACGTATAATACAGCATACAGGACAGTATAAATACATATCACACTATACACGTATAATACAGCATACAGGACATAGTATAAATACATATCACACTATACACGTATAATACAGCATACAGGATATAGTATAAATACATATCACACTATACACGTATAATACAGCATACAGGACAGTATAAATACATATCACACTATACACGTATAATACAGCATACAGGACAGTATAAATACATATCACACTATACACGTATAATACAGCATACAGGACAGTATAAATACATATCACACTATACACGTATAATACAGCATACAGGGCAGTATAAATACATATCACACTATACACGTATAATACAGCATACAGGGCAGTATAAATACATATCACACTATACACGTATAATACAGCATACAGGACAGTATAAATACATATCACACTATACACGTATAATACAGCATACAGGATATAGTATAAATACATATCACACTATACACGTATAATACAGCATACAGCATATAGTATAAATACATATCACACTATACACGTATAATACAGCATACAGGACAGTATAAATACATATCACACTATACACGTATAATACAGCATACAGGACAGTATAAATACATATCACACTATACACGTATAATACAGCATACAGGACAGTATAAATACATATCACACTATACACGTATAATACAGCATACAGGACAGTATAAATACATATCACACTATACACGTATAATACAGCATACAGGACAGTATAAATACATATCACACTATACACGTATAATACAGCATACAGGACAGTATAAATACATATCACACTATACACGTATAATACAGCATACAGGACAGTATAAATACATATCACACTATACACGTATAATACTACATACAGGACAGTATAAATACATATCACACTATACACGTATAATACAGCATACAGGCCAGTATAAATGCATATCACACTATACACGTATAATACAGCATACAGGCCAGTATAAATACATATCACACTATACACGTATAATACAGCATACAGGCCAGTATAAATACATATCACACTATACACGTATAATACTACATACAGGACAGTATAAATACATATCACACTATACACGTATAATACAGCATACAGGACAGTATAAATGCATATCACACTATACACGTATAATACAGCATACAGGACAGTATAAATACATATCACACTATACACGTATAATACTACATACAGGACAGTATAAATACATATCACACTATACACGTATAATACAGCATACAGGCCAGTATAAATGCATATCACACTATACACGTATAATACAGCATACAGGACAGTATAAATACATATCACACTATACACGTATAATACAGCATACAGGACAGTATAAATACATATCACACTATACACGTATAATACAGCATACAGGACAGTATAAATACATATCACACTATACACGTATAATACAGCATACAGGATATAGTATAAATACATATTACACTATACACGTATAATACAGCATACAGGATATAGTATAAATACATATCACACTATACATGTATAATACAGCATACAGGACAGTATAAATGCATATCACACTATACACGTATAATACAGCATACAGGACAGTATAAATACATATCACACTATACACGTATAATACAGCATACAGGATATAGTATAAATACATATCACACTATACACGTATAATACAGCATACAGGACAGTATAAATACATATCACACTATACACGTATAATACAGCATACAGGATATAGTATAAATACATATCACACTATACACGTATAATACAGCATACAGGATATAGTATAAATACATATCACACTATACACGTATAATACAGCATACAGGACAGTATAAATACATATCACACTATACACGTATAATATAGCATACAGGATATAGTATAAATACATATCACACTATACACGTATAATACAGCATACAGGATATAGTATAAATACATATCACACTATGCACGTTTAATACAGCATACAGGACAGTATAAATACATATCACACTATACACGTATAATATAGCATACAGGACATAGTATAAATACATATCACACTATACACGTATAATACAGCATACAGGATATAGTACAAATACATATCACACTATACACGTATAATACAGCATACAGGACAGTATAAATACATATCACACTATACACGTATAATATAGCATACAGGATATAGTATAAATACATATCACACTATACACGTATAATACAGCATACAGGACAGTATAAATACATATCACACTATACACGTATAATATAGCATACAGGATATAGTATAAATACATATCACACTATACACGTATAATACAGCATACAGGATATAGTATAAATACATATCACACTATACACGTATAATACAGCATACAGGATATAGTATAAATACATATCAGACTATACACGTATAATACAGCATACAGGATATAGTATAAATACATATCACACTATACACGTATAATACCGCATACAGGATATAGTATAAATACATATCACACTATACACGTATAATACAGCATACAGGACAGTATAAATACATATCACACTATACACGTATAATACAGCATACAGGGCAGTATAAATACATATCACACTATACACGTATAATACAGCATACAGGACAGTATAAATACATATCACACTATACATGTATAATACAGCATACAGGACAGTATAAATACATATCACACTATACACGTATAATATAGCATACAGGACAGTATAAATACATATCACACTATACACGTATAATACAGCATACAGGACATAGTATAAATACATATCACACTATACACGTATAATACAGCATACAGGACAGTATAAATACATATCACACTATACACGTATACTACAGCATACAGGACAGTATAAATACATATCACACTATACACGTATAATACAGCATACAGGACATAGTATAAATACATATCACACTATACACGTATAATACAGCATACAGGACAGTATAAATACATATCACACTATACACGTATAATACAGCATACAGGACAGTATAAATACATATCACACTATACACGTATAATACAGCATACAGGACAGTATAAATACATATCACACTATACATGTATAATACAGCATCCAGGACAGTATAAATACATATCACACTATACACGTATAATACAGCATACAGGGCAGTATAAATACATATCACACTATAAACGTATAATACAGCATACAGGGCAGTATAAATACATATCACACTATACACGTATAATACAGCATACAGGACAGTATAAATACATATCACACTATACACGTATAATACAGCATACAGGACAGTATAAATACATATCACACTATACACGTATAATACAGCATACAGGACAGTATAAATACATATCACACTATACACGTATAATATAGCATACAGGACAGTATAAATACATATCACACTATACACGTATAATACAGCATACAGGGCAGTATAAATACATATCACACTATACACGTATAATATAGCATACAGGACAGTATAAATACATATCACACTATACACGTATAATACAGCATACAGGGCAGTATAAATACATATCACACTATACACGTATAATACAGCATACAGGATATAGTATAAATACATATCACACTATACACGTATAATACAGCATACAGGATATAGTATAAATACATATCACACTATACACGTATAATACAGCATACAGGACAGTATAAATACATATCACACTATACACGTATAATACAGCATACAGGACAGTATAAATACATATCACACTATACACGTATAATACAGCATACAGGACAGTATAAATACATATCACACTATACACGTATAATACAGCATACAGGGCAGTATAAATACATATCACACTATACACGTATAATACAGCATACAGGGCAGTATAAATACATATCACACTATACACGTATAATACAGCATACAGGACAGTATAAATACATATCACACTATACACGTATAATACAGCATACAGGACAGTATAAATACATATCACACTATACACGTATAATACAGCATACAGGACAGTATAAATACATATCACACTATACACGTATAATACAGCATACAGGACAGTATAAATACATATCACACTATACACGTATAATATAGCATACAGGACAGTATAAATACATATCACACTATACACGTATAATACAGCATACAGGACAGTATAAATACATATCACACTATACACGTATAATACAGCATACAGGACAGTATAAATACATATCACACTATACACGTATAATACAGCATACAGGACATAGTATAAATACATATCACACTATACACGTATAATACAGCATACAGGATATAGTATAAATACATATCACACTATACACGTATAATACAGCATACAGGACAGTATAAATACATATCACACTATACACGTATAATACAGCATACAGGACAGTATAAATACATATCACACTATACACGTATAATACAGCATACAGGACAGTATAAATACATATCACACTATACACGTATAATACAGCATACAGGGCAGTATAAATACATATCACACTATACACGTATAATACAGCATACAGGGCAGTATAAATACATATCACACTATACACGTATAATACAGCATACAGGACAGTATAAATACATATCACACTATACACGTATAATACAGCATACTGGACAGTATAAATACATATCACACTATACATGTATAATACAGCATACAGGATATAGTATAAATACATATCACACTATACACGTATAATACCGCATACAGGATATAGTATAAATACATATCACACTATACACGTATAATACAGCATACAGGACAGTATAAATACATATCACACTATACACGTATAATATAGCATACAGGACAGTATAAATACATATCACACTATACACGTATAATACAGCATACAGGACAGTATAAATACATATCACACTATACACGTATAATACAGCATACAGGGCAGTATAAATACATATCACACTATACACGTATAATAGAGCATACAGGACAGTATAAATACATATCACACTATACACGTATAATACAGCATACAGGATATAGTATAAATACATATCACACTATACACGTATAATACAGCATACAGGATATAGTATAAATACATATCACACTATACATGTATAATACAGCATACAAGACAGTATAAATACATATCACACTATACACGTAGAATATAGCATACAGGACAGTATAAATACATATCACACTATACACGTATAATACAGCATACAGGACAGTATAAATACATATCACACTATACACGTATAATACAGCATACAGGACAGTATAATTACATATCACACTATACACGTATAATACAGCATACAGGACAGTATAAATACATATCACACTATACACGTATAATACAGCATACAGGACAGTATAAATACATATCACACTATACACGTATAATACAGCATACAGGACAGTATAAATACATATCACACTATACACGTATAATACAGCATACAGGATATAGTATAAATACATATCACACTATACACGTATAATACAGCATACAGGACAGTATAAATACATATCACACTATACACGTATAATACAGCATACAGGACAGTATAAATACATATCACACTATACACGTATAATACAGCATACAGGACAGTATAAATACATATCACACTATACACGTATAATACAGCATACAGGACAGTATAAATACATATCACACTATACACGTATAATACAGCATACAGGACATAGTATAAATACATATCACACTATACACGTATAATACTACATACAGGACAGTATAAATACATATCACACTATACACGTATAATACAGCATACTGGACAGTATAAATACATATCACACTATACACGTATAATACAGCATACAGGACAGTATAAATACATATCACACTATACACGTATAATACAGCATACAGGCCAGTATAAATGCATATCACACTATACACGTATAATACAGCATACAGGACAGTATAAATACATATCACACTATACACGTATAATACAGCATACAGGACATTGTATAAATACATATCACACTATACACGTATAATACTACATACAGGACAGTATAAATACATATCACACTATACACGTATAATACAGCATACAGGACAGTATAAATACATATCACACTATACACGTATAATACAGCATACAGGACATAGTATAAATACATATCACACTATACACGTATAATACTACATACAGGACAGTATAAATACAAATCACACAATACACGTATAATACAGCATACAGGACATAGTATAAATACATATCACACTATACACGTATAATACTACATACAGGACAGTATAAATACATATCACACTATACATGTATAATACAGCATACAGGACAGTATAAATACATATCACACTATACACGTATAATACAGCATACAGGCCAGTATAAATGCATATCACACTATACACGTATAATACAGCATACAGGACAGTATAAATACATATCACACTATACACGTATAATACAGCATACAGGACAGTATAAATACATATCACACTATACACGTATAATACAGCATACAGGACAGTATAAATACATATCAAACTATACACGTATAATACAGCATACAGGGCAGTATAAATACATATCACACTATACACGTATAATATAGCATACAGGACAGTATAAATACATATCACACTATACACGTATAATACAGCATACAGGACAGTATAAATACATATCACACTATACACGTATAATACAGCATACAGGATATAGTATAAATACATATCACACTATACATGTATAATACAGCATACAAGACAGTATAAATACATATCATACTATACACGTATAATACAGCATACAGGACAGTATAAATACATATCACACTATACACGTATAATACAGCATACAGGACAGTATAATTACATATCACACTATACACGTATAATACAGCATACAGGGCAGTATAAATACATATCACACTATACACGTATAATACAGCATACAGGACAGTATAAATACATATCACACTATACACGTATAATACAGCATACAGGACAGTATAAATACATATCACACTATACACGTATAATACAGCATACAGGACAGTATAAATACATATCACACTATACACGTATAATACTACATACAGGACAGTATAAATACATATCATACTATACACGTATAATACAGCATACAGGACAGTATAAATACATATCACACTATACACGTATAATACTACATACAGGACAGTATAAATACATATCACACTATACACGTATAATACAGCATACAGGACAGTATAAATACATATCATACTATACACGTATAATACAGCATACAGGACATAGTATAAATACATATCACACTATACACGTATAATACTACATACAGGACAGTATAAATACATATCACACTATACACGTATAATACAGCATACTGGACAGTATAAATACATATCACACTATACACGTATAATACAGCATACAGGACAGTATAAATACATATCACACTATACACGTATAATACAGCATACAGGCCAGTATAAATGCATATCACACTATACACGTATAATACAGCATACAGGACAGTATAAATACATATCACACTATACACGTATAATAGAGCATACAGGACAGTATAAATACATATCACACTATACACGTATAATACAGCATACAGGATATAGTATAAATACATATCACACTATACACGTATAATACAGCATACAGGACAGTATAAATACATATCACACTATACACGTATAATACAGCATACAGGACAGTATAAATACATATCACACTATACACGTATAATACAGCATACAGGATATAGTATAAATACATATCACACTATACACGTATAATACAGCATACAGGACAGTATAAATACATATCACACTATACACGTATAATACTACATACAGGACAGTATAAATACATATCACACTATACACGTATAATACAGCATACAGGACAGTATAAATACATATCACACTATACACGTATAATACAGCATACAGGATATAGTATAAATACATATCACACTATACACGTATAATACAGCATACAGGACAGTATAAATACATATCACACTATACATGTATAATACAGCATACAGGACAGTATAAATACATATCACACAATACACGTATAATACAGCATACAGGACATAGTATAAATACATATCACACTATACACGTATAATACAGTATACAGGACAGTATAAATACATATCACACTATACACGTATAATACAGCATACAGGGCAGTATAAATACATATCACACTATACACGTATAATACAGCATAGAGGACAGTATAAATACATATCACACTATACACGTATAATACAGCATACAGGACATAGTATAAATACATATCACACTATACACGTATAATACAGTATACAGGACAGTATAAATACATATCACACTATACACGTATAATACAGCATACAGGGCAGTATAAATACATATCACACTATACACGTATAATACAGCATAGAGGACAGTATAAATACATATCACACTATACACGTATAATACAGCATACAGGGCAGTATAAATACATATCACACTATACACGTATAATACAGCATACAGGACAGTATAAATACATATCACACTATACACGTATAATACAGCATACAGGACAGTATAAATACATATCACACTATACACGTATAATACAGCATACAGGACAGTATAAATACATATCACACTATACACGTATAATACAGCATACAGGACAGTATAAATACATATCACACTATACACGTATAATACAGCATACAGGACAGTATAAATACATATCACACTATACACGTATAATACAGCATAGAGGACAGTATAAATACATATCACACTATACACGTATAATACAGCATACAGGGCAGTATAAATACATATCACACTATACACGTATAATACAGCATACAGGACAGTATAAATACATATCACACTATACACGTATAATACAGCATACAGGACAGTATAAATGCATATCACACTATACACGTATAATACAGCATACAGGACAGTATAAATACATATCACACTATACACGTATAATACAGCATACAGGACAGTATAAATACATATCACACTATACACGTATAATACAGCATACAGGGCAGTATAAATACATATCACACTATACACGTATAATACAGCATACAGGGCAGTATAAATACATATCACACTATACACGTATAATACAGCATACAGGGCAGTATAAATACATATCACACTATACACGTATAATACAGCATACAGGGCAGTATAAATACATATCACACTATACACGTATAATACAGCATACAGGACATAGTATAAATACATATCACACTATACACGTATAATACAGCATACAGGGCAGTATAAATACATATCACACTATACACGTATAATACAGCATACAGGACAGTATAAATACATATCACACTTTTCACGTATAATACAGCATACAGGGCAGTATAAATACATATCACACTATACACGTATAATACAGCATACAGGACAGTATAAATACATATCACACTATACACGTATAATACTACATACAGCATATAGTATAAATACATATCACACTATACACGTATAATACAGCATACAGAACAGTATAAATACATATCACACTATACACGTATAATACAGCATACAGGGCTGTATAAATACATATCACACTATACACGTATAATACAGCATACAGGGCAGTATAAATACATATCACACTATACACGTATAATACAGCATACAGGACATAGTATAAATACATATCACACTATACACGTATAATACAGCATACAGGACAGTATAAATACATATCACACTATACACGTATAATACAGTATACAGGACAGTATAAATACATATCACACTATACACGTATAATACAGCATACAGGACAGTATAAATACATATCACACTATACACGTATAATACAGCATACAGGACAGTATAAATACATATCACACTATACACGTATAATACAGCATACAGGACAGTATAAATACATATCACACTATACATGTATAATACAGCATACAGCATATAGTATAAATACATATCACACTATACATGTATAATACAGCATACAGCATATAGTATAAATACATATCACACTATACACGTATAATACAGCATACAGGACAGTATAAATACATATCACACTATACACGTATAATACAGTATACAGGACAGTATAAATACATATCACACTATACACGTATAATACAGCATACAGGACAGTATAAATACATATCACACTATACACGTATAATACAGCATACAGGACAGTATAAATACATATCACACTATACACGTATAATACAGCATACAGGACAGTATAAATACATATCACACTATACATGTATAATACAGCATACAGCATATAGTATAAATACATATCACACTATACATGTATAATACAGCATACAGCATATAGTATAAATACATATCACACTATACACGTATAATACAGCATACAGGACAGTATAAATACATATCACACTATACACGTATAATACAGTATACAGGACAGTATAAATACATATCACACTATACACGTATAATACAGCATACAGGACAGTATAAATACATATCACACTATACACGTATAATACAGCATACAGAACAGTATAAATACATATCACACTATACACGTATAATACAGCATACAGAACAGTATAAATACATATCACACTATACACGTATAATACAGCATACAGCATATAGTATAAATACATATCACACTATACACGTATAATACAGCATACAGGACAGTATAAATACATATCACACTATACACGTATAATACAGCATACAGGACAGTATAAATACATATCACACTATACACGTATAATACAGCATACAGGACAGTATAAATGCATATCACACTATACACGTATAATACAGCATACAGGACAGTATAAATACATATCACACTATACACGTATAATACAGCATACAGGACAGTATAAATACATATCACACTATACACGTATAATACAGCATACAGGACAGTATAAATACATATCACACTATACACGTATAATACAGCATACAGGATATAGTATAAATACATATCACACTATACACGTATAATACAGCATACAGGACAGTATAAATACATATCACACTATACACGTATAATACAGCATACAGGGCAGTATAAATACATATCACACTATACACGTATAATATAGCATACAGGATATAGTATAAATACATATCACACTATACACGTATAATACAGCATACAGGACAGTATAAATACATATCACACTATACACGTATAATACAGCATACAGGGCAGTATAAATACATATCACACTATACACGTATAATACAGCATACAGGGCAGTATAAATACATATCACACTATACACGTATAATACAGCATACAGACATAGTATAAATACATATCACACTATACACGTATAATACAGCATACAGGACAGTATAAATACATATCACACTATACACGTATAATACAGCATACAGGGCAGTATAAATACATATCACACTATACACGTATAATACAGCATACAGGGCAGTATAAATACATATCACACTATACACGTATAATACAGCATACAGGACAGTATAAATACATATCACACTATACACGTATAATACAGCATACAGGACAGTATAAATACATATCACACTATACACGTATAATACAGCATACAGAACAGTATAAATACATATCACACTATACACGTATAATACAGCATACAGGACAGTATAAATACATATCACACTATACACGTATAATACAGCATACAGACATAGTATAAATACATATCACACTATACACGTATAATACAGCATACAGGACAGTATAAATACATATCACACTATACACGTATAATACAGTATACAGGACAGTATAAATACATATCACACTATACACGTATAATACAGCATACAGAACAGTATAAATACATATCACACTATACACGTATAATACAGCATACAGGACAGTATAAATACATATCACACTATACACGTATAATACAGCATACAGGGCAGTATAAATACATATCACACTATACACGTATAATACAGCATACAGGACAGTATAAATACATATCACACTATACACGTATAATACAGCATACAGGACAGTATAAATACATATCACACTATACACGTATAATACAGCATACAGGATATAGTATAAATACATATCACACTATACACGTATAATACAGCATACAGGACAGTATAAATACATATCACACTATACACGTATAATACAGCATACAGGACAGTATAAATACATATCACACTATACACGTATAATACAGCATACAGGGCAGTATAAATACATATCACACTATACACGTATAATACAGCATACAGGACAGTATAAATACATATCACACTATACACGTATAATACAGCATACAGGACAGTATAAATACATATCACACTATACACGTATAATACAGCATACAGCATATAGTATAAATACATATCACACTATACACGTATAATACAGCATACAGGACAGTATAAATACATATCACACTTTTCACGTATAATACAGCATACAGGACAGTATAAATACATATCACACTATACACGTATAATACAGCATACAGGACATAGTATAAATACATATCACACTATACACGTATAATACAGTATACAGGACAGTAGAAATGCATATCACACTATACACGTATAATACAGCATACAGCATATAGTATAAATACATATCACACTATACACGTATAATACAGCATACAGGATATAGTATAAATACATATCACACTATACACGTATAATACAGCATACAGGACAGTATAAATACATATCACACTATACACGTATAATACAGCATACAGGACAGTATAAATACATATCACACTATACACGTATAATACAGCATACAGGATATAGTATAAATACATATCACACTATACACATATAATACAGCATACAGGACAGTATAAATACATATCACACTATACACGTATAATACAGCATACAGCATATAGTATAAATACATATCACACTATACACGTATAATACAGCATACAGGACAGTATAAATACATATCACACTATACACATATAATACAGCATACAGGACAGTATAAATACATATCACACTATACACGTATAATACAGCATACAGCATATAGTATAAATACATATCACACTATACACGTATAATACAGCATACAGGATATAGTATAAATACATATCACACTATACACGTATAATACAGCATACAGGACAGTTTTATTTCCATCGCTGTATACTTTTTCTTTACTCTGGTATTTACTATACTTGATGCTATACTTGCCCGTATCTTTTTTATTGTTGGTTTTTTTTTTCTGCTATATTTTTGCCTAGTCTTGTGCTTTGGTATTTGGGCCATTATACAGTATTAGGCCGGGGTCACACGAGCGTATGAAAAATCAGTCCCGTTTTTATCCAGAGAGGTAGCACGATATTTTGTCACTTGTCATCTGTGTAGCGCTCGTTTTTATAGTGGATAGTCGTTTACAGGACCATTGACAGTGTTCTATGCTTCAGTATGGTAATGTATGCATGAAAACGGACGTCACTAGGATGGTCCGTGTGGCATCAGTGTGGCGTCAGTGTGGTGTCAGTGTGGCGTCATTGTGCTCTCCTTTTGGCATCCGTTTTTTTTCTCCACCCATTGACTTGTATTGATTTTGGCATCCACTTGCAAAATACTGCAACTTTTTTCTTATCCGGAATCTGGATGAGAAAAAAATGGACCATCTGCTCCCCGTCATTGACATTGGTCAGAGAGCAGGGGGCGATTTTCCCTCATTGCTCTTGTCCAATGTATACGCTATAAATCGTATAAATGGTATAAATGGTATAAATATATTATTCTCTATACCTCAGGTGAATATGTATATATATATATATATATATATATATATATATATATATATAGACACACACATATATACAGTATATTAATATACCCGCGGTACTTGATGTATAATACAAAGTTATATTGTGGTACGGTGTTAACTGGAAAATTCTATGTAAAAACTTTTTATGCCCAAAAATGACAAAAGTATTCCAAAAGTGATACTTGTTTTTGGCTAACCCGAATACGTACGTTTGCAGCCGGCAGAGAATATAGGCTTCTTCTTAAGGCAGATTAACAAATGAATTAAGAGAAAAGCACAACATGTAAGAGAAGTAACATCGGGACATTTGTGCTGGGAACGATGGGTGATGATTCCTAAAGATAAACCAAGGAAATCACATGAAGGGATTTGTTACAGCTGGAGATGATGGGAGTGAGATATATATATATATATATATATATATATATATATATATATATATATATATATATGATGGGAGGCCTTATACAGGGAAATAGCACATGGGCCGCTCATTATCACCTGACTTGTTATTTGCATTGGACATCATTGCACTGATATATAATATAGAGAGTTATGCGCAGACTGATAGAGATCCGCAGATTATATAACGACTCTGACAGCAGAGATTGAGTGAGCGTCCCACAAATAAGCTATAACATGGTTATTGCAGAGAATTTGCATTATATACTATCCACAGAGGTGCAACATGCAGTCTATAATCACATTAATATATAATTTACAGATTTTTTTATTACACCACATACACTATATAGTGCACAATATATAAAGTGTTATGTGAAATATACAATTAAAACCAGAAGTTTATATACACTAAAAATTGCAGGTTTTTCTCACTATCTGACATGAAATCAGAATAAACCTTTCCTGTTTTCGGACAATTAGGAACCAAAATTTCTATTCCCCAAACGCCAGAATAAGGAGAGAGAGAATGCTTTCAGGCGCTTTTATTACTTTCTGCACAGTCAAAAGTTTCTATACACTGAGTACTGTGCCTTTAAACATTATGGGACCGCCCATATGATGAATTCATGCATTTGGAAGCTTCTGATAGGTTTATTGGCAACATTTGAGTTAATTACAGACACACCTGTGGATGTTTTGTAACACACGGCTTCTTTGTGCAGCATCATGGGAAAGTCCAAAGAAATCAGCCAAGATCTCAGGAAGAGAATTGTGGACTTGCACAAGTCTGGTTCAGCCTTGGGTGTAATTTCCAGATTCCTGAAGGTGCCTCGTTCATCTGTACAAACAATTGTACACAAGTACAGACAAGATGTGAATGTCCAGTCATCATACCGCTCAGGAATAGACAGGTTCTGTACACCAGAGATGAGCGTGCTTTGGTCAGACATGTGCAGATCAACCCAAGAGCAAAAGCAAAAGACCTTGTGAAGACGCTGGCGGAAGCTGGTAAGATTGTGTCATTATCCACAGTGAAACGAGTTCTGTATCAACATGGGATGAAAGGCCGCTCTGCCAGGAAGAAGCCATTACTCCAAAAGACACAGAAAAAACCCAGATTAATGTTTGTAAATGCAACAGCAACAAAGAGCTTAATATGTGGAGACGTCCTGTGGTCTGAGGAAACTAAAATTGAACTGTTTGGCCATAATGACCATCGTTACATCTGGAGGCAAAAGGGAGATGCTTTGAAGCCTAAGAACATCGCCCCAACTGTGACACACGGGGGCAGCATCATGTTGTGGGGTTGTTTTGCTGTAGGAGGGACCGGTGACTTCACAATATAGATGCATCATGAGGAGAGAAGATTATGTGGCCATACTGAAGAACATCTCAGGACAGCAGCCAGGAACTTACAGCTTGGGTTGAAATGGGTCTTCCAAATGGAAAATGACCTGAAGCTGTCACACTGGTTACACAGGGGCTTAAGGGGAACAAAGTCAATGTTTTGGAGTGGCCATCACAAAGCCCTGATCTCAATCCTATGAAAAATGTATGGGCAAAGCTGAAAAGGCCGGTGCGAGCGGCGTCCTCCAAACATGGCTCAGCTACACCAGATCTGTCAGGAGGAATCGGCCCAAATTCCACCAACTATTGTGAGAAGCTTCTGGAAGGATCCAAAATGTTTCCCCAAAGTCACACAGTGTAAGGGCAATGCCACCAAATACTAATGACCTGGAGGAACGTTACTGTGCAGAAAGGAAGAAAAATGCCCGAAAACATTCTCTCTCTCATTATTCTGGGATTTGGCAAATAGAAAGAATTTTGGCTCCTAATTGACCAAAAATGGGAGAAAAAGTTGCAGATGTGTCTCTATAGAGAGCAGAGGAAAAACCTGCAGATGTGTCTCTATAGAGAGCAGAGGAAAAACCTGCAGATGTGTCTATATAGAGAGCGGAGGGAAAAACCTGCAGATGTGTCTGTATAGCGAGTGGAGGGAAAAACCTGCAGATGTGTCTATATAGAGAGCGGAGGGAAAAACCTGCAGATGTGTCTGTATAGAGAGCAGAGGGAAAAACCTGCAGATGTGTCTGTATAGAGAGTGGAGGGAAAAAACCTGCAGATGTGTCTGTATAGAGAGGGGAGGGAAAAACCTGCAGATGTGTCTCCCATCATGTACTTGCCTGTATAATTGGTTTCAGGTAATGCCCAGGTACTACAGCTCCCATCATGTACCCTCCTGTATAATTGGTGTCAGGTAATGCCCGGGTACTACAGCTCCCATCATGTACCCTCCTGTATAATTGGTGTCAGGTAATGCCCGGGTACTACAGCTCCCATCATGTACCTCCTGTATAATTGGTGTCAGGTAATACCCGGGTACTACAGCTCCCATCATGCACCCTGCTGTATAATTGGTGTCAGGTAATGCCCGGGTACTACAGCTCCCATCATGTACCCTCCTGTATAATCGGTGTCAGGTAATGCCCGGGTACTACAGCTCCCATCATGTACCTCCTGTATAATGGCTGTCAGGTAATGCCCGGGTACTACAGCTCCCATCATGTACCTCCTGTATAATTGGTGTCAGGTAATGCCCGGGTACTACAGCTCCCATCATGCACCCTGCTGTATAATTGGTGTCAGGTAATGCCCGGGTACTACAGCTCCCATCATGTACCTCCTGTATAATCGGTGTCAGGTAATGCCCGGGTACTACAGCTCCCATCATGCACCCTCCTGTATAATTGGTGTCAGGTAATACCCGGGTACTACAGCTCCCATCATGCACCCTCCTGTATAATTGGTGTCAGGTAATGCCCGGGTACTACAGCTCCCATCATGTACCTCCTGTATAATTGGTGTCAGGTAATGCCCGGGTACTACAGCTCCCATCATGTACCTCCTGTATAATTGGTGTCAGGTAATACCCGGGTACTACAGCTCCCATCATGCACCCTCCTGTATAATTGGTGTCAGGTAATGCCCGGGTACTACAGCTCCCATCATGCACCCTCCTGTATAATTGGTGTCAGGTAATGCCCGGGTACTACAGCTCCCATCATGTACCTCCTGTATAATTGGTGTCAGGTAATGCCCGGGTACTACAGCTCCCATCATGCACCCTCCTGTATAATTGGTGTCAGGTAATGCCCGGGTACTACAGCTCCCATCATGTACCCGTGGCTCTGCGTCTCCTCACACATAACTTCCTGCAGGTAACACGATGCAGCCAATCACAGCGCAGCTTTCCTTCTCCTCAGCAGTGCACAAAGTGAGCACAGGAATAAGCCGAGCTCTGATTGGTTGCCATGCAGAAGTAGGGTTTATCTGTCAGAGCCGGTTGCCAAGGCCGAAGTATATAGTGTTCATGTGAGGAGATAGTATGTATGATAGATGTATGTGTCCGTATACAGAGCGGATAGGAGAAGGTATACAGCGTATGTGTCTGTATACAGAGCGGATAGGAGAAGGTATACAGCGTATATGTCTGTATACAGAGCGGATAGGAGAAGGTATACAGCGTATGTGTCTGTATACAGAGCGGATAGGAGAAGGTATACAGCGTATGTGTCTGTATACAGAGCGGAAAGGAGAAGGTATACAGCGTATGTGCCTGTATACAGAGCGGATAGGAGAAGGTATACAGCGTATGTGTCTGTATACAGAGCGAATAGGAGAAGGTATACAGCGTATGTGTCTGTATACAGAGCGGAAAGGAGAAGGTATACAGCGTATGTGCCTGTATACAGAGCGGATAGGAGAAGGTATACAGCGTATGTGTCTGTATACAGAGCGGATAGGAGAAGGTATACAGCGTATGTGTCTGTATACAGAGCGGATAGGAGAAGGTATACAGCGTATGTGTCCGTATACAGAGCGGATAGGAGAAGGTATACAGCGTATGTGTCTGTATACAGAGCGGATAGGAGAAGGTATACAGCGTATGTGTCTGTATACAGAGCGGCTAGGAGAAGGTATACAGCGCATGTGTCCGTATACAGAGCGGAAAGGAGAAGGTATACAGCGTATGTGTCTGTATACAGAGCGGATAGGAGAAGGTATACAGCGCATGTGTCCGTATACAGAGCAGATAGGAGAAGGTATACAGCGTATGTGTCTGTATACAGAGCAGATAGGAGAAGGTATACAGCGTATGTGCCTGTATACAGAGCGGATAGGAGAAGGTATACAGCGTATGTGTCTGTATACAGAGCGGATAGGAGAAGGTATACAGCGTATGTGTCCGTATACAGAGCGGATAGGAGAAGGTATACAGCGTATGTGTCTGTATACAGAGCGGATAGGAGAAGGTATACAGCGTATGTGTCTGTATACAGAGCGGCTAGGAGAAGGTATACAGCGCATGTGTCCGTATACAGAGCGGAAAGGAGAAGGTATACAGCGTATGTGTCTGTATACAGAGCGGATAGGAGAAGGTATACAGCGCATGTGTCCGTATACAGAGCAGATAGGAGAAGGTATACAGCGTATGTGTCTGTATACAGAGCGGATAGGAGAAGGTATAGAGCGTATGTGTCCGTATACAGAGCAGATAGGAGAAGGTATACAGCGTATGTGTCTGTATACAGAGCGGAAAGGAGAAGGTATACAGCGTATGTGCCTGTATACAGAGCGGATAGGAGAAGGTATACAGCGTATGTGCCTGTATACAGAGCGGATAGCAGAAGGTATACAGCGTATGTGTCTGTATACAGAGTGGATAGGAGAAGGTATACAGCGTATGTGTCCGTATACAGAGCGGATAGGAGAAGGTATACAGCGTATGTGTCTCTATACATAGCGGATAGGAGAAGGTATACAGCGCATGTGCCTGTATACAGAGCGGATAGGAGAAGGTATACAGCGTATGTGTCCGTATACAGAGCGGATAGGAGAAGGTATACAGCGTATGTGTCTGTATACAGAGCGGATAGGAGAAGGTATACAGCGTATGTGTCTGTATACAGAGCGGATAGGAGAAGGTATACAGCGTATGTGTCCGTATACAGAGCAGATAGGAGAAGGTATACAGCGTATGTGTCTGTATACAGAGCGGAAAGGAGAAGGTATACAGCGTATGTGCCTGTATACAGAGCGGATAGGAGAAGGTATACAGCGTATGTGCCTGTATACAGAGCGGATAGGAGAAGGTATACAGCGTATGTGTCTGTATACAGAGTGGATAGGAGAAGGTATACAGCGTATGTGTCCGTATACAGAGCGGATAGGAGAAGGTATACAGCGTATGTGTCTCTATACATAGCGGATAGGAGAAGGTATACAGCGCATGTGCCTGTATACAGAGCGGATAGGAGAAGGTATACAGCGTATGTGTCCGTATACAGAGCGGATAGGAGAAGGTATACAGCGTATGTGTCTGTATACAGAGCGGATAGGAGAAGGTATACAGCGTATGTGTCCGTATACAGAGCGGATAGGAGAAGGTATACAGCGTATGTGTCTGTATACAGAGCGGATAGGAGAAGGTATACAGCGTATGTGTCTGTATACAGAGCGGATAGGAGAAGGTATACAGCGTATGTGTCCGTATACAGAGCAGATAGGAGAAGGTATACAGCGTATGTGTCTGTATACAGAGCGGATAGGAGAAGGTATACAGCGTATGTGTATGTATACAGAGCGGATAGGAGAAGGTATACAGCGTATGTGTCCGTATACAGAGCAGATAGGAGAAGGTATACAGCGTATGTGTCTGTATACAGAGCGGAAAGGAGAAGGTATACAGCGTATGTGCCTGTATACAGAGCGGATAGGAGAAGGTATACAGCGTATGTGTCTGTATACAGAGCGGATAGGAGAAGGTATACAGCGTATGTGTCTGTATACAGAGCGGAAAGGAGAAGGTATACAGCGTATGTGTCTGTATACAGAGCGGATAGGAGAAGGTATACAGCGCATGTGTCCGTATACAGAGCGGAAAGGAGAAGGTATACAGCGTATGTGTCTGTATACAGAGCGGATAGGAGAAGGTATACAGCGCATGTGTCCGTATACAGAGCAGATAGGAGAAGGTATACAGCGTATGTGTCCGTATACAGAGCGGATAGGAGAAGGTATACAGCGTATGTGTCCGTATACAGAGCAGATAGGAGAAGGTATACAGCGTATGTGCCTGTATACAGAGCGGATAGGAGAAGGTATACAGCGTATGTGTCTGTATACAGAGCAGATAGGAGAAGGTATACAGCGTATGTGCCTGTATACAGAGCGGATAGGAGAAGGTATACAGCGCATGTGTCCGTATACAGAGCAGATAGGAGAAGGTATACAGCGTATGTGCCTGTATACAGAGCGGATAGGAGAAGGTATACAGCGTATGTGTCTGTATACAGAGCGGATAGGAGAAGGTATACAGCGTATGTGTCCGTATACAGAGCAAATAGGAGAAGGTATACAGCGTATGTGTATGTATACAGAGCGGATAGGAGAAGGTATACAGCGTATGTGTCTGTATACAGAGCGGATAGGAGAAGGTATACAGCGTATGTGTCTGTATACAGAGCGGATAGGAGAAGGTATACAGCGTATGTGCTTGTATACAGAGCGGATAGGAGAAGGTATACAGCGTATGTGCCTGTATACAGAGCGGATAGGAGAAGGTATACAGCGTATGTGCCCGTATACAGAGCGGATAGGAGAAGGTATACAGCGCATGTGCCTGTATACAGAGCGGATAGGAGAAGGTATACAGCGTATGTGCCTGTATACAGAGCGGATAGGAGAAGGTATAGAGCGTATGTGTCCGTATACAGAGCGGATAGGAGAAGGTATACAGCGCATGTGCCTGTATACAGAGCGGATAGGAGAAGGTATACAGCGTATGTGTCTGTATACAGAGCGGATAGGAGAAGGTATACAGCGTATGTGTCTGTATACAGAGTGGATAGGAGAAGGTATACAGCGTATGTGTCCGTATACAGAGCGGATAGGAGAAGGTATACAGCGTATGTGTCTCTATACATAGCGGATAGGAGAAGGTATACAGCGCATGTGCCTGTATACAGAGCGGATAGGAGAAGGTATACATCGTATGTGTCTGTATACAGAGCGAATAGGAGAAGGTATACAGCTCATGTGTCTGTATACAGAGCGGATAGGAGAAGGTATACAGCGTATGTGTCTGTATACAGAGCGGATAGGAGAAGGTATACAGCGTATGTGTCTGTATACAGAGCGGAAAGGAGAAGGTATACAGCGTATGTGTCTGTATACAGAGCGGATAGGAGAAGGTATACAGCGTATGTGTCTGTATACAGAACGGATAGGAGAAGGTATACAGCGTATGTGCCTGTATACAGAGCGGATAGGAGAAGGTATACAGCGTATGTGTCTGTATACAGAGCGGATAGGAGAAGGTATACAGCGTATGTGCCTGTATACAGAGCGGATAGGAGAAGGTATACAGCGTATGTGTCTGTATACAGAGCGGAAAGGAGAAGGTATACAGCGTATGTGTCTGTATACAGAGCGGATAGAAGGTATACAGCGTATGTGTCTGTATACAGAGCGGATAGGAGAAGGTATACAGCGTATGTGCCCGTATACAGAGCGGATAGGAGAAGGTATACAGCGTATGTGCCCGTATACAGAGCGGATAGGAGAAGGTATACAGCGTATGTGTCCGTATACAGAGCAGATAGGAGAAGGTATACAGCGTATGTGTCCGTATACAGAGCAAATAGGAGAAGGTATACAGCGTATGTGTCTGTATACAGAGCAGATAGGAGAAGGTATACAGCGTATGTGTATGTATACAGAGCGGATAGGAGAAGGTATACAGCGTATGTGTCTGTATACAGAGCGGATAGGAGAAGGTATACAGCGTATGTGTCTGTATACAGAGCGGATAGGAGAAGGTATACAGCGTTTGTGTCTGTATACAGAGCGGATAGGAGAAGGTATACAGCGTATGTGCCTGTATACAGAGCGGATAGGAGAAGGTATACAGCGTATGTGCTTGTATACAGAGCGGATAGGAGAAGGTATACAGCGTATGTGTCTGTATACAGAGCGGATAGGAGAAGGTATACAGCGTATGTGCCTGTATACAGAGCGGATAGGAGAAGGTATACAGCGTATGTGCTTGTATACAGAGCGGATAGGAGAAGGTATACAGCGTATGTGTCTGTATACAGAGCGGATAGGAGAAGGTATACAGCGTATGTGCTTGTATACAGAGCGGATAGGAGAAGGTATACAGCGTATGTGTCTGTATACAGAGCGGATAGGAGAAGGTATACAGCGTATGTGCCTGTATACAGAGCGGATAGGAGAAGGTATACAGCGTATGTGCTTGTATACAGAGCGGATAGGAGAAGGTATACAGCGTATGTGTCTGTATACAGAGCGGATAGGAGAAGGTATACAGCGTATGTGCCTGTATACAGAGCGGATAGGAGAAGGTATACAGCGTATGTGTCTGTATACAGAGCGGATAGGAGAAGGTATACAGCGTATGTGCCCGTATACAGAGCGGATAGGAGAAGGTGTACAGCGTATGTGCCTGTATACAGAGCGGATAGGAGAATGTATACAGTGTACAGTGCTGGCTAAAAGTATTGGCACCCCTGCAATTCTGTCAGAGAATACTCAGTTTCTTCCTGATGATTGCAATCACAAATTCTTTGGTATTATTATCTTCATTTAATTTGTCTTCAATGAAAAAAAAAAAAAAATTGTCATAAAGCCAAATTGGATATAATTCCACACCAAACATAAAAAGGGGGTGGATAAAAGTATTGGCGCTGTGTGAATAATCCTGTGATGCTTCTGTAATTTGTGTAATAACAGCGCCTGTAACTTACCTGTGGCACCTAACAGGTGCTGGCAATAATAAATCACACTTGCAGCAGGTGACATGGAGTAAAGTTGCCTCAGCCTCTGTCCTGTGTCCTTGTGTGCACCACATTGAGCATGGAGAAAAGAAAGACCAAAGAACTGTCTGAGGACTGGAGAATCCAAATTGTGAGGAAGCATGAGCAATCTCAAGGCTACAAGTCCATCTCCAAAGACCTGAAAGCTCCTGTGTCTACGGTGCGCAGTGTCATCAAGAAGTGTAAAGCCCATGGCACTGTGGCTAACCTCCTTAGATGTGGAAGGAAAAGAAAAATTACCGAGAGATTTCAACGCAAGATTGTGCGGATGGTGGATAAAGAACTCGACTAACATCCAAACAAGTTCAAGCTGCCCTGCAGTCTGAGGGTACAACAGTGTCACCCCGTACTATCCGTCAGCGTCTGAATGAAAAGGGACTGTATGGTAGGATACCCAGGAAGACCCCACTTCTTACCCCGAGACACAAAAAAGCCAGGCTGGAGTTTGCCAAAACTTACCTGAGAAAGCCTAAAACGTTTTGGAAGAATGTTCTCTGGTCAGATGAGACCAAAGTAGAGCTTTTTGGGAAAAGCCATCAACATAGAGTTTACAGGAAAAAAAAAAGAGGCATTCAAAGAAAAGAACACGGTCCCTACAGTCAAACATGGCGGAGGTTCCCTGATGTTTTGGGGTTGCTTTGCTGCCTCTGGCACTGGACTGGTTGATCGTGTGCATGGCATTACGAAGTCTGAAGACGACCAACAAATTTTGCAGCATAATGTAGGGCCCAGTGTGAGAAAGCTGGGTCTCCATCAGAGGTCATGGGTCTTCCAGCAGGACAATGACCCAAAACACACTTCAAAAAGCACTAGAAAATGGTTTGATAGAAAACACTGGAGACTACTAAAGTGGCCAGCAATGAGTCCAGACCTGAACCCCATAGAAGACCTGTGGAGAGATCTAACAATGGCAGAGAAGGCCCCTTCACATCTCAGGGACCTGGAGCAGTTTCCAAAGAAGAATGGTCTAAAATTCCAGCAGAGCATTGTAAGAAACTCATTGATGGTCACCGGAAGCGGTTGTGCGCAGTTATTTTGGCTAAAGGTTGTGTAACCAAGTATTAGGCTAAGGGTGCCAATACTTTTGTCTGGCCCATTTTTGGAGTTTTGTGTGAAATGATCAATGATTTGATTTTTGTTTCATTCTCTTTTGTGTTTTTTCGTTGCAAGAAAAATAAATGAAGATAATAACAACAAAGAATTTGTGATTGCAATCATTTTCAGGAAGAAACGGAGTATTATCTGACAGGATTGCAGGGGTGCCAATACTTTTGGCCAGCACTGTATGTGTCCATATAAAAGGTATACAGTGTATATATTCATATAGAAGGTATAGCACTGTGTGTGCGGCCGGGCACAGGTAGAGCGCACACTCGCCAGTCAGAGTGTCCTCACTCTGGGAAGCGAGCACTGTCAGTGCAAAGAGGGGGGAAAAGACCCCAATATGCAGAGGAAGAGGTGAACAGCGCCCACGCCAAGGACTCCTCATTTGCATACAGATTAAATAAATAGTACTTGATATATTATTATTATTCCATGTTGTTATCCTCTATGTTATTAGTATTCTGTATTTTCTGCATTATTAATAGCAGTATTTTATATAATGTTGTCTGTACACTGAATCTTATTATTATTAGCATCTTTTTATATACTTAGATTATTATTATTATTATTATTATTATTATTATTATTATATACTAGAATAGTCAGATTTGTTGGGGTAATTTTTCTTTTTTGGTTTTGTCCAATGATAAATTGCAGCAGAAAACGATGCACCGTATAAATAGAAGGAATAATATATAGATTATTGCTCCGTCTGAGGACAGATGTTTCCACGACTTTTAGAGGAACAGAAAATGAAAGTGTCAGACTTTAGAGCTGATTGGATGAAGTACGATGCGTCCTGCCGTCTGTACGGGGGGGGGGTTAATATGGAAGAATGTGCTCTGCAGTAATGATCCCACCGAGGGAGCGAACTGCGGCGGATCGCAGAATACTGATAATAATAACTGCACACGTCACTTAAAGCGCTCGCATGTCACATAAAGTGCTCACACGTCACATAAAGTGCTCACACGTCACATAAAGCACTCACACGTCACATAAAGTGCTCACACGTCACATAAAGTGCTCACACGTCACATAAAGCACTCACACGTCACATAAAGCACTCACACATCACATAAAGCACTCACACGTTACATAAAGCACTCACACGTCACATAAAGCACTCACATGTTACATAAAGCACTCACACGTCACATAAAGCGCTCACACGTCACATAAAGCACTCACACGTCACATAAAGTGCTCACACGTCACATAAAGTGCTCACACGTCACATAAAGCACTCACACATCACATAAAGCACTCACACGTCACATAAAGCACTCACACATCACATAAAGCACTCACACGTTACATAAAGCACTCACACGTCACATAAAGCACTCACATGTTACATAAAGCACTCACACGTCACATAAAGCGCTCACACGTCACATAAAGCACTCACACGTCACATAAAGCGCTCACACGTCACATAAAGTGCTCACACGTCACATAAAGCGCTCACACGTCACATAAAGTGCTCACACGTCACATAAAGCGCTCACACGTCACATAAAGCACTCACACGTCACATAAAGCGCTCACATGTCACATAAAGTGCTCACACGTCACATAAAGCACTCACACGTCACATAAAGCACTCACACGTCACATAAAGCACTCACACGTTACATAAAGCACTCACACGTCACATAAAGCGCTCACACGTCACATAAAGCACTCACACGTCACATAAAGCACTCACATGTTACATAAAGCACTCACACGTCACATAAAGCGCTCACACGTCACATAAAGCACTCACACGTCACATAAAGCGCTCACACGTCACATAAAGCGCTCACACGTCACATAAAGCGCTCACACGTCACATAAAGCGCTCACACGTCACATAAAGTGCTCACACGTCACATAAAGTGCTCACACATCACATAAAGTGCTCACACGTCACATAAAGCGCTCACACGTCACATAAAGTGCTCACATGTCACATAAAGCGCTCACATGTCACATAAAGCGCTCACATGTCACATAAAGTGCTCACACGTCACATAAGGAGCTCACACGTCACATAAAGCACTCACACGTCACATAAAGCACTCACACGTCACATAAAATGCTCACATGTCACATAAAGTGCTCACACGTCACATAAAGCACTCACACGTCACATAAAGCACTCACACGTCACATAAAATGCTCACACGTCACATAAAGCGCTCACACGTCACATAAAGCGCTCACACGTCACATAAAGCGCTCACACGTCACATAAAGCACTCACACGTCACATAAAGCACTCACACGTCACATAAAGCACTCCACTCACACGTCACATAAAGCACTCACATGTCACATAAAGTGCTGACACGTCACATAAAGCACTCACATGTCACATAAAGCACTCACACGTCACATAAAGCGCACACACGTCACATAAAATGCTCACAAGTCACATAAAGCACTCACACGTCACATAAGGCGCTCACACATCACATAAAGTGCTGACACGTCACATAAAGCACTCACATGTCACATAAAGCGCTCACACGTCACATAAAATGCTCACACGTCACATAAAGCACTCACACGTCACATAAAGCGCTCACACGTCACATAAAATGCTCACACGTCACATAAAGCACTCACATGTCACATAAAGCGCTCACACGTCACATAAAGCGCACACACGTCACATAAAGCGCTCACACGTCACATAAAGCGCTCACACATCACATAAAGTGCTGACACGTCACATAAAGCACTCACACGTCACATAAAATGCTCACACGTCACATAAAGCACTCACACGTCACATAAAGCGCTCACACGTCACATAAAATGCTCACACGTCACATAAAGCACTCACATGTCACATAAAGCGCTCACACGTCACATAAAGTGCTCACACGTCACATAAAGCGCACACACATCACATAAAGCACTCACACGTCACATAAAGCGCTCACACATCACATAAAGTGCTGACACGTCACATAAAGCACTCACATGTCACATAAAGCGCTCACACGTCACATAAAGCGCACACACGTCACATAAAGCGCTCACACGTCACATAAAGCGCTCACACGTCACATAAAGCGCTCACACGTCACATAAAGCGCTCACACGTCACATAAAGCACTCACGTCACATAAAGCGCTCACACGTCACATAAAGCGCTCACACGTCACATAAAGCACTCACATGTCACATAAAGCGCTCACACGTCACATAAAGTGCTCACACGTCACATAAAGTGCTCACACGTCACATAAAGCGCTCACACGTCACATAAAGCGCTCACACGTCACATAAAGCGCTCACACGTCACATAAAGCACTCACACGTCACATAAAGAGCTCACACGTCACATAAAGCGCTCACACGTCACATAAAGTGCTCACATGTCACATAAAACGCTCACACGTCACATAAAGCGCTCACACGTCACATAAAGCGCTCACACGTCACATAAAGCGCTCACACGTCACATAAAGTGCTCACATGTCACATAAAGCGCTCACACGTCACATAAAGCGCTCACACGTCACATAAAGTGCTCACACGTCATATAAAGTGCTCACACGTCACATAAAGTGCTCACACGTCATATAAAGTGCTCACACGTCATATAAAGCGCTCACACGTCACATAAAGTGCTCACATGTCACATAAAGCGCTCACACGTCACATAAAGCGCTCACACGTCACATAAAATGCTCACACGTCACATAAAGCACTCACATGTCACATAAAGCGCTCACACGTCACATAAAGCGCACACACGTCACATAAAGCGCTCACACGTCACATAAAGCGCTCACACATCACATAAAGTGCTGACACGTCACATAAAGCACTCACACGTCACATAAAATGCTCACACGTCACATAAAGCACTCACACGTCACATAAAGCGCTCACACGTCACATAAAATGCTCACACGTCACATAAAGCACTCACATGTCACATAAAGCGCTCACACGTCACATAAAGTGCTCACACGTCACATAAAGCGCACACACATCACATAAAGCACTCACACGTCACATAAAGCGCTCACACATCACATAAAGTGCTGACACGTCACATAAAGCACTCACATGTCACATAAAGCGCTCACACGTCACATAAAGCGCACACACGTCACATAAAGCGCTCACACGTCACATAAAGCGCTCACACGTCACATAAAGCGCTCACACGTCACATAAAGCGCTCACACGTCACATAAAGCACTCACGTCACATAAAGCGCTCACACGTCACATAAAGCGCTCACACGTCACATAAAGCACTCACATGTCACATAAAGTGCTCACACGTCACATAAAGCGCTCACACGTCACATAAAGCGCTCACACGTCACATAAAGCGCTCACACGTCACATAAAGCACTCACACGTCACATAAAGTGCTCACATGTCACATAAAACGCTCACACGTCACATAAAGCGCTCACACGTCACATAAAGCGCTCACACGTCACATAAAGCGCTCACACGTCACATAAAGTGCTCACATGTCACATAAAGCGCTCACACGTCACATAAAGCGCTCACACGTCACATAAAGTGCTCACACGTCATATAAAGTGCTCACACGTCACATAAAGTGCTCACACGTCATATAAAGTGCTCACACGTCATATAAAGCGCTCACACGTCACATAAAGTGCTCACATGTCACATAAAGCGCTCACACGTCACATAAAGCGCTCACACGTCACATAAAGTGCTCACACGTCACATAAAGCGCTCACACGTCAGATAAAGTGCACACAAGTCCTATATAGCGCTCACATGTCACATAAAGCGCTCACACGTCACATAAAGCGCTCACATGTCACATAAAGCGCTCACACGTCACATAAAGCGCTCACACGTCACATAAAGCGCTCACACGTCACATAAAGTGCACACAAGTCCTATATAGTGCTCACACGTCACATAAAGCGCTCACACATCATTTAAAGTGTTCACACGTCACATAAAGCGCACATACGTCACGTAAAGCGCCCAAATCATAGATTGCAGGTCCTAGGGGAGACCTCATTGTGTGTTTCGCCTTTGCTTTTTCAGAGGCTGTGTTGGAAGCTGTTTGAGGCCCACCCAATATATAAAGATTGTAGCCCCCCGGTGTATCAGCGAGTATTGCGCCATCTCGATTTGTTCTTAGTTTCTGCACTTTTGAAGATGTTTTGGTGTGGTCTATTCGCCTATACATGGGTCCGGATCGTAATCCAGCCAGCAACATTATCATCAGCGGCCGCTCCTTTTTCCCTTCTGTTCCCTTTTTCACAATCTTAATTCCCCCTCCCCCATCCCCGTTTTTGTGGAAATCCTGGACTGGTCATTGTTGCTGACTGCTGATTGGTCACCATTGGGATCTAGTCACACGTTTTATCACATATGCAGTGAGCAGCAGTGGATCACACGATTATGTTGACTGCTGTGTTGGCACAATGATCCAGGCGGTGTGCGCCCCCGGCCAGCGCAGCCTGCACCTGTTCACACTGTCCTTATTCTGAGGTTCAGCTCAGATTGTTGTTTTTTGCAGTGTGCTATTGGAGGTGGTGACGACCGCCATCTTTTCTGGTCTCCTGCCCCATCAGCTGCTGTTAGGGCTGGATCCTTTCTGCACTTTTATATTTGTAGCTTTGAGCCCGGGAGAGGCCTGTCTGATAACAGGTGTGGGGTCCCATCAAGGGGCTCTATACAGCATATACACTTTTCTGTACTCGTCTCTGCTCAGATTATTCTCTAGTCGTCTCTGCTCAGATTATTCTCTGGTCGTCTCTTCTTAGATTATTCTCTAGTCGTCTCTGCTCAGATTATTCTCTAGTCGTCTCTTCTTAGATTATTCTCTGGTCATCTCTGCTCAGATTATTCTCTGGTCGTCTCTTCTTAGATTATTCTCTGGTCATCTCTACTCAGATTATTCTCTGGTCGTCTCTCCTCAGATTATTCTCTGGTCGTCTCTGCTCGGATTATTCTCTGGTCGTGTCTGTTCGGATTATTCTCTGGTCGTGTCTGTTCGGATTATTCTCTGGTTGTGTCTGCTCGGATTATTTCCCAGTTGCCTCTGTTTAGATTATTCTCTGGTCGTCTCTGCTCAGATTATTTTTTGGTCGTCTCTTCTCAGATTATTCTCCGGTCGTCTCTTCTCAGATTATTCTCTGGTCGTCTCTTCTCAGATTATTCTCTGGTCGCCTCTGCTTAGATTATTTCCCAGTTGCCTCTGCTCAGATTATTCACAAATTGTCGGAGCTCAGATTATCTCAACATTCTCTTACATTTTCTATGAGTTGTTTTTGCTCAGATTATTCACTGTCTTTCTCTGAATCAGTCTTGCCATCTCTGCTCTGGTGCGTGGTGAAGATAGGGATCAGAGATGACTGGACCGAAGTGTGGTAAGGACAGGATCCAGGCAGGTGTAGCCTGATGAGAAGACAGGGCAGAGATCAGGCAGGTTGGGGCTGGTGAGTGGTCAGGGCAGGGATCAGGCAGGTTGGGGCTGGTGAGTGGTCAGAGCAGGGATCAGGCAGGTTGGGGCTGGTGAGTGGTCAGGGCAGAGATCAGGCAGGTTGGGGCTGGTGAGTGGTCAGGGCAGGGATCAGGCAGGTTGGGGCTGGTGAGTGGTCAGGGCAGAGATCAGGCAGGTTGGGGCTGGTGAGTGGTCAGGGCAGGGATCAGGCAGGTTGGGGCTGGTGAGTGGTCAGGGCAGGGATCAGGCAGGTTGGGGCTGGTGAGTGGTCAGGGCAGAGATCAGGCAGGTTGGGGCTGGTGAGTGGTCAGGGCAGAGATCAGGCAGGTTGGTGCTGGTGAGTGGTCAGGGCAGGGATCAGGCAGGTTGGGGCTGGTGAGTGGTCAGGGCAGAGATCAGGCAGGTTGGGGCTGGTGAGTGGTCAGGGCAGAGATCAGGCAGGTTGGGGCTGGTGAGTGGTCAGGGCAGAGATCAGACAAGTTGGGGCTGGTGAGTGGTCAGGACAGAGGTCAGGCAGGTTGGGGCTGGTGAGGGGTCAGGGCAGAGATCAGGCAGGTTGGGGCTGGTGAGTGGTCAGGACAGAGGTCAGGCAGGTTGGGGCTGGTGAGGGGTCAGGGCAGAGATCAGGCAGGTTGAGGATGGTGAGTGGTCAGGGCAGAGATCAGGCAGGTTGGGGCTGGTGAGTGGTCAGGGCAGAGATCAGGCAGGTTGGGGCTGGTGAGTGGTCAGGGCAGGGATCAGGCAGGTTGGGGCTGGTGAGTGGTCAGGGCAGGGATCAGGCAGGTTGGGTGTTGGTAAGTGGTCAGGGCAGAGATCAGACATGTTGGGACTGGTGAGTGGTCAGGGCAGAGATCAGGCAGCTTGGGGCTGGTGAGTGGTCAGGGCAGAGATCATTTAGGTTGGGGCTGGTGAGTGGTCAGGGCAGAGATCAGGCAGGTTGGGGCTGGTGAGTGGTCAGGGCAGAGATCATTTAGGTTGGGGCTGGTGAGTGGTCAGGGCAGGGATCAGGCAGGTTGGGGCTGGTGAGTGGTCAGGGCAGAGATCAGGCAGCTTGGGGCTGGTGAGTGGTCAGGGCAGAGATCATTTAGGTTGGGGCTGGTGAGTGGTCAGGGCAGAGATCAGGCAGGTTGGGGCTGGTGAGTGGTCAGGGCAGAGATCAGGCAGGTTGGGGCTGGTGAGTGGTCAGGGCAGAGATCAGGCAGGTTGGGGATGGTGAGTGGTCAGGACAGGGATCAGGCAGGTTGGGGCTGGTGAGTGGTCAGGGCAGAGATCAAGCAGCGTGGGGCTGGTGAGTGGTCAGGGCAGAGATCAGGCAGGTTGGGGCTGGTGAGTGGTCACGGCAGAGATCAGGCAAGTTGGGTGTTGGTGAGTGGTCAGGGCAGAGATCAGGCAGGTTGGGTGTTGGTGAGTGGTCAGGACAGAGATCAGGCAGGTTGGTGCTGGTGAGTGGTCAGGGCACAGATCAGGCAGGTTGGGGCTGGTGAGTGGTCAGGGCAGAGATCAGGCAGGTTAGGGCTGGTGAGTGGTCAGGGCAGAGATCAGGCAGGTTTGGGCTGGTGAGTGGTCAGGGCAGAGATCAGGCAGGTTGGGGCTGGTGAGTGGTCATGGCAGAGATCAGGCAGGTTGGGGCTGGTGAGTGGTCAGGGTAGGGATCAGGCAGGTTGGGTGTTGGTGAGTGGTCAGAGCAGGGATCAGGCAGTTGGGTGTTGGTGAGTGGTCAGGGCAGGGATCAGGCAGTTGGGTGTTGGTGAGTGGTCAGGGCAGGGATCAGGCAGTTGGGTGTTGGTGGGTGGTCAGGGCAGGGATCAGGCAGGTTGGGGCTGGTGAGTGGTCAGGGCAGGGATCAGGCAGGTTGGGTGTTGGTAAGTGGTCAGGGCAGAGATCAGACATGTTGGGGCTGGTGAGTGGTCAGGGCAGGGATCAGGCAGGTTGGGTGTTGGTAAGTGGTCAGGGCAGGGATCAGGCAGGTTGGGTGTTGGTGAGTGGTCAGGGCAGGGATCAGGCAGTTGGGTGTTGGTGAGTGGTCAGGGCAGGGATCAGGCAGTTGGGTGTTGGTGAGTGGTCAGGGCAGGGATCAGGCAGTTGGGTGTTGGTGAGTGGTCAGGGCAGGGATCAGGCAGGTTGGGGCTGGTGAGTGGTCAGGGCAGGGATCAGGCAGGTTGGGTGTTGGTAAGTGGTCAGGGCAGAGATCAGACATGTTGGGGCTGGTGAGTGGTCAGGGCAGGGATCAGGCAGGTTGGGTGTTGGTAAGTGGTCAGGGCAGGGATCAGGCAGGTTGGGTGTTGGTGAGTGGTGAGGGCAGGGATCAGGCAGGTTGGGTGTTGGTGAGTGGTCAGGGTAGAGATCAGGCAGTTGGGTGTTGGTGAGTGGTCAGGGCAGAGATCAGGCAGGTTGGGTGTTGGTGAGTGGTCAGGGCAGGGATCAGGCAGGTTGGGTGTTGGTAAGTGGTCAGGGCAGAGATCAGACATGTTGGGGCTGGTGAGTGGTCAGGGCAGGGATCAGGCAGGTTGGGTGTTGGTAAGTGGTCAGGGCAGGGATCAGGCAGTTGGGTGTTGGTGAGTGGTCAGGGCAGGGATCAGGCAGTTGGGTGTTGGTGAGTGGTCAGGGCAGGGATCAGGCAGGTTGGGGCTGGTGAGTGGTCAGGGCAGGGATCAGGCAGGTTGGGTGTTGGTAAGTGGTCAGGGCAGAGATCAGACATGTTGGGGCTGGTGAGTGGTCAGGGCAGGGATCAGGCAGTTGGGTGTTGGTAAGTGGTCAGGGCAGGGATCAGGCAGGTTGGGTGTTGGTGAGTGGTCAGGGCAGGGATCAGGCAGGTTGGGTGTTGGTGAGTGGTCAGGGTAGAGATCAGGCAGTTGGGTGTTGGTGAGTGGTCAGGGCAGAGATCAGGCAGGTTGGGTGTTGGTGAGTGGTCAGGGCAGGGATCAGGCAGGTTGGGTGTTGGTAAGTGGTCAGGGCAGAGATCAGACATGTTGGGGCTGGTGAGTGGTCAGGGCATGGATCAGGCAGGTTGGGTGTTGGTAAGTTGTCAGGGCAGGGATCAGGCAGGTTGGGTGTTGGTGAGTGGTCAGGGCAGGGATCAGGCAGGTTGGGTGTTGGTGAGTGGTCAGGGCAGAGATCAGGCAGTTGGGTGTTGGTGAGTGGTCAGGGCAGGGATCAGGCAGTTGGGTCTTGGTGAGTGGTCAGGGCAGGGATCAGGCAGGTTGGGGCTGGTGAGTGGTCAGGGCAGGGATCAGGCAGGTTGGGTGTTGGTATGTGGTCAGGGCAGGGATCAGGCAGGTTGGGTGTTGGTGAGTGGTCAGGGCAGAGATCAGGCAGTTGGGTGTTGGTGAGTGGTCAGGGCAGGGATCAGGCAGTTGGGTGTTGGTGAGTGGTCAGGGCAGGGATCAGACAGGTTGGGGCTGGTGAGTGGTCAGGGCAGGGATCAGGCAGGTTGGGTGTTGGTAAGTGGTCAGGGCAGGGATCAGGCAGGTTGGGTGTTGGTGAGTGGTCAGGGCAGGGATCAGGCAGTTGGGTGTTGGTGAGTGGTTAGGGCAGGGATCAGGCAGTTGGGTGTTGGTGAGTGGTCAGGGCAGGGATCAGGCAGGTTGGGGCTGGTGAGTGGTCAGGGCAGGGATCAGGCAGGTTGGGGCTGGTGAGTGGTCAGGGCAGGTATCAGGCAGGTTGGGGCTGGTGAGTGGTCAGGGCAGGGATCAGGCAGTTGGGTGTTGGTGAGTGGTCAGGGCAGAGATCAGGCAGTTGGGTGTTGGTGAGTGGTCAGGGCAGGGATCAGGCAGGTTGGGGCTGGTGAGTGGTCAGGGCAGGGATCAGGCAGGTTGGGGCTGGTGAGTGGTCAGGGCAGGTATCAGGCAGGTTGGGGCTGGTGAGTGGTCAGGGCAGGGATCAGGCAGTTGGGTGTTGGTGAGTGGTCAGGGCAGGGATCAGGCAGTTGGGTGTTGGTGAGTGGTCAGGGCAGGGATCAGGCAGTTGGGTGTTGGTGAGTGGTCAGGGCAGGGATCAGGCAGTTGGGTGTTGGTGAGTGGTTAGGGCAGGGATCAGGCAGTTGGGTGTTGGTGAGTGGTTAGGGCAGGGATCAGGCAGTTGGGTGTTGGTGAGTGGTCAGGGTAGGGATCAGGCAGTTGGGTGTTGGTGAGTGGTTAGGGTAGGGGGCACTAGTTTCTTGGCTTCTGGACCATGTGTATGTTTGCCGCCTGTTGCTGACTGTAATTTATATCTCTGGGATCCCCCCTCCTTGCTGGCAGCTGTCTGCTGGGGAAGGAGGCAGAAAATGGTTTCCCCTTTCCGGGCAGTTTTGGAAAAGGTTGAGCTCAACCCCCCTCACAAGGGAACAGATGTGCCGGACACTTCGGAAATCTGCGGAGAACTATTTACAGAAAATCAGTGATGAGGACACGGCTGACATATCTGATATCTGTACATCTGTGCCCCTCACCACAGGCCAGGGACTGTCACTGACACACTGCACCAAACCCCCAGCCCTGGAAACAAACACATTGCTGAGGAGATGGACCCCAAAACCTTACCTGACATTAAAAAAGGGATTATACACCTGTCTTTACTCCATGTGAATGCAATTGAGTACAGTTTATTACTCCCTGTTATCAGCCATTACTGGGGGAGGTGACTGTAGGACATGTGAGTGTCAATCTATTATTATTATTATTATTATTATTATTATTTATTATTATAGCGCCATTTATTCCATGGCGCTTTACAAGTGAAAGGGTATACGTACAACAATCATTAACAGTACGAGACAGACTGGTATAGGAGGAGAGAGGACCCTGCCCGCGAGGGCTCACAGTCTACAGGAGGAGAGAGGACCCTGCCCGCGAGGACTCACAGTCTACAGGAGGAGAGAGGACCCTGCCCGCGAGGGCTCACAGTCTACAGGAGGAGAGAGGACCCTGCCCGCGAGGGCTCACAGTCTACAGGAGGAGAGAGGACCCTGCCCGCGAGGGCTCACAGTCTACAGGGAATGGGTGAGGGAACAGTAGGTGAGGACAGAGCTGGTTGCGCAGTGGTCTACTGGACTGAGGGCTATTGTAGGTTGTAGGCTTGTTGGAAGAGGTGGGTCTTCAGGTTCCTCTTGAAGCTTTCCACGGTAGTGGAGAGTCTGATGTGCTGAGGTAGAGCGTTCCAGAGTATGGGGGATGCACGGGAGAAATCCTGTACGCGATTGTGGGAAGAGGAGATAAGAGAGGAGCAGAGAAGGAGATCTTGTGAGGATCTGAGGTTGCATGCAGGTAGGTACCGGGAGACTAGGTCACAGATGTAGGGAGGAGACAGGTTGTGGATGGCTTTGTAGGTCATGGTTAAGGTTTTGAACTGGAGTCGTTGGGCGATGGGAAGCCAGTGAAGGGATTGGCAGAGTGGCGAGGCTGGGGAGTAGCGAGGGGAGAGGTGGATTAGGCGGGCCGCAGAGTTTAGGATAGATTGGAGGGGTGCAAGAGTGTTGGAAGGGAGGCCAGAGAGCAGGAGGTTGCAGTAGTCGAGGCGGGAGATGATGAGGGCATGCAGTAATGTTTTTGCTGATTCTTGGTTAAGGAAAGCACGGATCCGGGAGATATTTTTGAGTTGTAATCGGCATGAGGTGAAGAGGGCTTGGATGTGTGGCTTGAAGGATAGAGCAGAGTCGAGGGTTACTCCAAGGCAACGAGCTTGTGAGACTGGGGAGAGCGAGCAACCATCGAGTTTGATGGAAAGGCTTGTTGGAGGAGATGAGTGAGGAGGAGGAGGAGGAAAGACAATGAACTCCAGCGGTGGCCGTGAGTTACCTGACTGACAGCAGCTGATCGCGCGGCTCTCTTCAGTTGCTGCGTGGAGGTGACCGGAGCGTCGGTGTATTCTGCTGCTCCTGTCACCTCCATGCAGCAGAGCTGGAAGCGACGCTGGAGGTCCGTGGATTACGCCGGACATGGAGGGCTTTGTCGGGGTTAATAAATTGGTAATGAGGGAATTTGTTTGTGTTTTTTATTTCTAATAAAGGATTTTTCAGGTGTGTGTGTTTATTTACTGTAATTTACAGATTAATCATGGAAGGTATCTCGGGGAGACGCCTGACATGATTAATCTAGGATTTAGTGGCAGCTATGGGCTGCCAATAACTCCTTATTACCCCGATTTGCCAACGCACCAGGGCAAATCGGGAAGAGCCGGGTACAGTCCCAGAACTGTTGCATCTAATGTATGCGGCAATTCTGGGCGGCTGCTGACTGATATTGTTAGGCTGGGGGGGTCCCCATAACGTGGAGCTCCCCATCCTGAGAATACCAGCCTTCAGCCGTATGGCTTTATCTGGCTGGTATTAAAATGGGGGGGGACAGCACGCCGTTTTTTTAAATTATTTATTTATTTATTTTACTGCACAGTATAGACACGCCCACCGGCTGCTGTGATTGGGTGCAGTGACACAGCTGTCACTCAGCGTGGGGGTGTGTCTGACTGCAACCAATCACAGGCGGGTAAAGCAGGGAATACGAGATTGATTAATGAGCGGCCGGCTTTTTCAAAATAGTAAAAGCCGCCGAAGTTTTTATAACAGCCGTGCAGCGCCGCGCCGGAGATCGGGGAACGGTAAGTATGAGAGAGGGGGGGAACTGACCGACAGACAGCGAGAGGGACAGATAAGACAGAGAGACCGACCGACAGACATAGAGACCGACCGACGGACTGAGGGAGAGAACCAAACAGAAAAAGAAAAAAGACCGACATCACATGAAAAAAGCACAAAACGTACAGGGAGCAAACAGAGATGCGTCCGTGTCACTCGGACGTGCGCACAGACCCATTGACTTTCATTGGGTCCGTGCTGCGTGTTGCGTGCAGAAAACGGACATGCTGCCGTGCAAAACGCACACAGGTACGGATCACGGACACGGACAAACGGACATGCATCAAAAACGCACGTGGAGCTTTTATCATACAATAACATTGGTGCACATTTGGCCGTGTCTCCAGTATACACGGAAAAGGACCAAACACGCATGTGTTTCACGGATGTGTGTTTCAGGCCTCAGGTACAGCCGGTTTGAGAACCCATCTCCTTTAAATAGTCACATGATCAATCACCTGAGGCCGGTGATAGAATCTGAGTCCTCATTTCTGTGCGGTTACTTTGGAAGGAGCCGGGCTCTGGAAGAAACTTTAGTTTTGTGTCGTTTGCAGCTGTTGGGTTGGCTGCATAATAGCTGCTTGGAGTTTTTCCTCCCATCTATTATCCTACCCTTGTGTTTCTTTACTGCAGAGGTGAGACTAGAGCTCTCGCCAGCCTGCTCACTAGCCAGGGTGAGTTTAGGGCAAGCGCGGACCTAGGCATGTGGTCGGGAATGGGGGAGTGGGGGGGCGACCCGTATAGGGAGATTAGGGAGTGCAGAGATCAGCCTCAGGTAAGTGCAGGTGGTGACCCTGCTCCCCTCTCCCTCGCACCATGGCGCTCCGTTGTATTGTGTACCCTGTGTGTTGCAGCACCTGCACAGATATCTCTCTGACTACAGACAATGTAGTAGATGTCCCCTGCAGTCCTATGTAACACCAGAGGGATTTACATGGTTCCATTTACTGCTTTAGGCTGCTGAGATGTTTCCCTTTCCACCGCATATTATAAGTGATGCGTTTCCTCCAGTACATGCTGTGGAGACACGGGGGTCAGTGGGTGCTCTCCTGTGGAGACACGGGGGTCAGTGGGTGCTCTCCTGTGGAGACACGGGGGTCAGTGGGTGCTCTCCTGTGGAGACACGGGGGTCAGTGGGTGCTCTCCTGTGGAGACACGGGGGTCAGTGGGTGCTCTCCTGTGGAGACACGGGGGTCAGTGGATGCTCTCCTGTGGAGACACGGGGGTCAGTGGGTGCTCTCCTGTGGAGACACGGGGGTCAGTGAGCGCTCTCCTGTAGAGACACGGGGGTCAGTGAGCGCTCTCCTGTAGAGACACGGGGGTCAGTGAGCGCTCTCCTGTAGAGACACGGGGGTCAGTGGGCGCTCTCCTGTAGAGACACGGGGGTCAGTGAGCGCTCTCCTGTAGAGACACGGGGGTCAGTGGGCGCTCTCCTGTAGAGACACGGGGGTCAGTGAGCGCTCTCCTGTGGAGACACGGGGGTCAGTGAGCGCTCTCCTGTGGAGACACGGGGGTCAGTGGGTGCTCTCCTGTGGAGACACGGGGGTCAGTGGGTGCTCTCGTGTGGATACACGGGGATCAGTTGGTGCTCTCCTGTGGAGACACGGGGCTCAGTGGGTGCTCTCCTGTGGAGACACGGGGGTCAGTGAGTGCTCTCCTGTGGAGACACGGGGGTCAGTGGGTGCTCTCCTGTGGAGACACGGGGGGCAGTGAGCGCTCTCCTGTGGAGACGCGGGGGTCAGTGGGTGCTCTCCCGTGGAGACACGGGGCTCAGTGAGCGCTCTCCTGTGGAGACACGGGGGTCAGTGGGTGCTCTTGTCCGCTGGCCCGGCCGCCTTTAGAAAGACAGCGTGGCCCAGGACTCATTCCACTGAACGCCGACCTCCTTAACCGTGGGCGTAACACTACTCAGACAACACAGGGTGAGGGAACCACAATAATTAGACTTTATTGGATCCACAAAATATTAACGGCACATAACACACAACCAGCAAAACACACAAATGTAACAGGCAACAGAGTCTCCCCCTTCCACTGCTCACCAGTGATTAGAATGTCCGTGTCTCAGAGCTTCCAGGGCCACTTACTGCAATCCAGCAGCACCCCGCTTTCAGTGGACACCCACAAAGAATGGAATATTGCCAGATTTAGGAAGCTGGCTGAGGACCGCAAAGCCTGCAGTCAGGTGACTGGATTGTCCCAGGCTGGATTCCTTCCTTAGGTAGTCCTTGATATCTCAGCGGAATCCTTGCATTCGATGCTGAAGTCCATGTAGTGTTATAATCCAGGTTCGGTTATGGCTTGCCAATCGGATCCTCAGGTCCTAGATTGGTATCATGTAGCAAGAGTCTCCCCGGGCAATGGACAGTCCTCCTTCTTATACCCATGAGCTCTGCATTCAGACTATTGATGGCTTCACGATTGGTGGATAAGACTAGGCTCTTATTGGCTAGATTTCAAGTCGTATACAAAATATCCCTATTAGTAACAGTCTCTGGCAGAGATGAGGGAGAGACAGCCCAGCCACATCACACCTAGCAATACACATAGTGATACAATGGGAGGTTCACATAATTGATTTGTCTGGGTGTCTGACCTTCACTGGCCAAGGCAATTGCATAAGTCAACAAGAACTTTAAAGGTCCAGTCACACTAAGCAACTTACCAGCGATCCCAACAACGATAGGGATCGCTGGTAAGTTGCTAGGAGGTTGCTGGTGAGATGTCACACTGCAACGCTCCAGCGATCCCACCAGCAACCTGACCTGGCAGGGATCGCTGGAGCGTGGCTACACGAGTTGCTGGTGAGCTCACCAGCAACCAGTGACCAGACCTCAGCGCCGCGTGGAAGATGCTGCGCTTGGTAACTAAGGTAAATATCGGGAAACCAACCCGATATTTACCTTGGTTACCAGCTCACGCAGCTACACGTGCAGAGAGCAGGGAGCAGCGCACACTGAGCGCTGGCTCCCTGCTCTCCTAGTACAGCACACATGGGGTTAATTACCCGATGTGTGCTGCAGCTAAATGTGCACAGAGCAGGGAGCAGCGCACACTGCTTAGCGCTGGCTCCTTGCTCTCGTAGTTACAGCACACATCGGGTTAATTAACCCGATGTGTCCTGCAGCTACATGTGCACAGAGCAGGAGCCGGCACTGACAGTGAGAGCGGCGGAGGCTGGTAACAAAGGTAAATATCGGGTAACCAAGGACAGGGCTTCTTGGTTACCCGATGTTTACATTGGTTACCAGCCTCAGCAGAAGCCGGCTTCACAGCGGGACAGCAACAACTAAAAAATGGCCCAGGACATTCAGCAACAACCGGCGACCTCACAGCAGGGGCCAGGTTGTTCCTGGATGTCACACACAGCGACATCACTAGCAACGGCACAAAAGTTGTTCGTTAGCAGCGATGTTGCTAGCGATGTTGCTTAGTGTGACGGGGCCTTAACACTAGACTCCTAGCCACCTTTAGAGTCTTGTAGAAACAATGAGGGGCTTAACCCTCGTTTATAAACAAACTATCATGTCTGGCTGAATTTTAAGAAACTTAACCCATGCTAGGCACTGACAGAGTCCATGTCGTCACACATGTATCTTTGTTGCTCTGGTTTCATTGGCTCCCTTGAAATCTCGATGCTGGGCTCTTGGCTCTTTTGTATCCGTTCGCTCCTTACATCTCAGATTCCTGAAACAGTTAATGGTCGCTCGACTTGTATATGGACAGCTGATGCTCGGAGGCTCAGAATTACAGAACTTTGGCAAATTTCCCCCAATTTCTCTTGGTTTTGGTGTTTTATAGAGAACCAGAGACTTGAAGAGAATGAGGACTCCCAGCGTTCGGAGGAGTTACTAATAGCCGAGGCAATGATACAGATGAGGAAAGAAAGCGAGGGTGGAAAAGAGAGAACACAGGGGATACAGAATAAAAGAAACAATGAATCAGAGCAAAACAAGCAAGAAAATAAGAGAGAGAATAAGAGAAAAGAGAGAGAATTAATGGGACACAGAACAAAAAAGGGAAAGCTAGAAAGTATAAATAAGAAAGGATTAGAAAGCAAAAAAATGAGAGAGAAAGAATAATGAAAGAAACAATGAATCAGAGCAAAACAAGCAAGAAAATAAGAGAGAGAATAAGAAAAAAGAGAGGGATTGACAAGGATGAGGAAAGAAAGTGAAGAGAAAAGAGAGAATTAATGGGACACAGAGAACAAAAAAGAATAAGAAAGAATCAGAAAGCGAGAAAAAGAGAGGAAGAAAGATAAAGAACAAGAGAGGAAACTAGAGAGAATGGAAGAGAGAAAGATAGAAAAAGGGAGAAGGTAGAGAGCAGGGAATGAGGTCAGCGGTAGAGAGCAGGGCGTGAGGTCAGCGGTAGACAGCAGGGCGTGAGGTCAGCGGTAGACAGCAGGGCGTGAGGTCAGCGGTAGAGAGCAGGGCGTGAGGTCAGCGGTAGAGAGCAGGGCGTGAGGTCAGCGGTAGAGAGCAGGGCGTGAGGTCAGCGGTAGAGAGCAGGGCGTGAGGTCAGCGGTAGAGAGCAGGGCGTGAGGTCAGCGGTAGACAGCAGGGCGTGAGGTCAGCGGTAGAGAGCAGGGCGTGAGGTCAGCGGTAGAGAGCAGGGCGTGAGGTCAGCGGTAGAGAGCAGGGCGTGAGGTCAGCGGTAGAGAGCAGGGCGTGAGGTCAGCGGTAGACAGCAGGGCGTGAGGTCAGCGGTAGAGAGCAGGGCGTGAGGTCAGCGGTAGAGAGCAGGGCGTGAGGTCAGCGGTAGAGAGCAGGGCGTGAGGTCAGCGGTAGACAGCAGGGCGTGAGGTCAGCGGTAGACAGCAGGGCGTGAGGTCAGCAGTAGAGAGCAGGGCGTGAGGTCAGCGGTAGAGAGCAGGGCGTGAGGTCAGCGGTAGAGAGCAGGGCGTGAGGTCAGCGGTAGAGAGCAGGGTGTGAGGTCAGCGGTAGAGAGCAGGGCGTGAGGTCAGCGGTAGACAGCAGGGCGTGAGGTCAGCGGTAGACAGCAGGGCGTGAGGTCAGCGGTAGACAGCAGGGCGTGAGGTCAGGGTTAGAGAGCAGTGCATGGTCATTGCTTTTTGCTCTCTGGTTGTGATGGGGTTAATCCCCGGCTTTCTACATTTGGGGTCTATTTCCTGGGAGGTTATTTGCGCGGCGCCTCATATTGTGGAATATTCATTATTACACGCGGATAATTCCTCAAATATAGCAGTCATAGAAATACACAGGATTACACAGGGTCCGGCTGATCACATCACTGCAGGGTCCGCCTGATCACATCACTGCAGGGTCCGCCTGATCACATCACTGCAGGGTCCGCCTGATCACATCACTGCAGGGTCCGCCTGATCACATCACTGCAGGGTCCGCCTGATCACATCACTGCAGGGTCCGCCTGATCACATCACTGCAGGGTCCGCCTGATCACATCACTGCAGGGTCCGCCTGATCACATCACTGCAGGGTCCGCCTGATCACATCACTGCAGGGTCCGCCTGATCACATCACTGCAGGGTCCGCCTGATCACATCACTGCAGGGTCCGCCTGATCACATCACTGCAGGGTCCGCCTGATCACATCACTGCAGGGTCCGCCTGATCACATCACTGCAGGGTCCGCCTGATCACATCACTGCAGGGTCCGCCTGATCACATCACTGCAGAGTCCGCCTGATCACATCACTGCAGGGTCCGCCTGATCACATCACTGCAGGGTCCGCCTGATCACATCACTGCAGGGTCCGCCTGATCACATCACTGCAGGGTCCGCCTGATCACATCACTGCAGGGTCCGCCTGATCACATCACTGCAGAGTCCGCCTGATCACATCACTGCAGGGTCCGCCTGATCACATCACTGCAGGGGGAGCTGTCATACATCACTGCAGTATATAGGGGGCGCTGTCACACATCACTGCAGTATATAGAGGGCGCTGTCACACATCACTGCAGTATATAGGGGCGCTGTCACATATCACTGCAGTATATAGGGGGCGCTGTCATACATCACTGCAGTATATAGGGGGCGCTGTCACACATCACTGCAGTATATAGAGGGCGCTGTCACACATCACTGCAGTATATAGAGGGCGCTGTCACACATCACTGCAGTATATAGGGGGCGCTGTCACACATCACTGCAGTATATAGGGGGCGCTGTCACACATCACTGCAGTATATAGGGGGCGCTGTCACACATCACTGCAGTATATAGGGGCGCTGTCATACATCACTGCAGTATATAGAGGGTGCTGTCATACATCACTGCAGTATATAGGCGGCGCTGTCACACATCACTGCAGTATATAGAGGGCGCTGTCACACATCACTGCAGTATATAGAGGGCGCTGTCACACATCACTGCAGTATATAGGGGCGCTGTCACATATCACTGCAGTATATAGGGGGCGCTGTCACACATCACTGCAGTATATAGGGGGCGCTGTCACACATCCCTGCAGTATGTAGGGGGCGCTGTCACACATCACTGCAGTATATAGAGGGCGCTGTCACATATCACTGCAGTATATAGAGGGCACTGTCATACATCACTGCAGTATATAGGGGGCGCTGTCACATATCACTGCAGTATATAGAGGGCACTGTCACACATCACTGCAGTATATAGGGGGCGCTGTCACATATCACTGCAGTATATAGAGGGCGCTGTCATACATCACTGCAGTATATAGGGGGCGCTGTCACACATCACTGCAGTATATAGAGGGCACTGTCATACATCACTGCAGTATATAGAGGGCGCTGTCATACATCACTGCAGTATATAGAGGGCGCTGTCATACATCACTGCAGTATATAGAGGGCGCTGTCACACATCACTGCAGTATATAGGGGGCGCTGTCACACATCACTGCAGTATATAGGGGGCGCTGTCACACATCACTGCAGTATATAGGGGGCGCTGTCACATATCACTGCAGTATATAGAGGGCGCTGTCACATATCACTGCAGTATATAGGGGGCGCTGTCACACATCACTGCAGTATATAGAGGGCGCTGTCACACATCACTGCAGTATATAGAGGGCGCTGTCACACATCACTGCAGTATATAGGGGGCGCTGTCACACATCACTGCAGTATATAGGGGGCGCTGTCACATATCACTGCAGTATATAGAGGGCGCTGTCACACATCACTGCAGTATATAGAGGGCGCTGTCACACATCACTGCAGCATATAGAGGGCGCTGTCACACATCACTGCAGTATATAGAGGGCGCTGTCACACATCACTGCAGTATATAGAGGGCGCTGTCACATATCACTGCAGTATATAGAGGGCGCTGTCACACATCACTGCAGTATATAGGGGGCGCTGTCACACATCACTGCAGTATATAGAGGGCGCTGTCACACATCACTGCAGTATATAGAGGGCGCTGTCACACATCACTGCAGTATATAGAGGGCGCTGTCACATATCACTGCAGTATATAGAGGGCGCTGTCACACATCACTGCAGTATATAGAGGGCGCTGTCACACATCACTGCAGTATATAGAGGGCGCTGTCACACATCACTGCAGTATATAGAGGGCGCTGTCACACATCACTGCAGTATATAGAGGGCGCTGTCACACATCACTGCAGTATATAGAGGGCGCTGTCACACATCACTGCAGTATATAGAGGGCGCTGTCACACATCACTGCAGTATATAGAGGGCGCTGTCACATATCACTGCAGTATATAGAGGGCGCTGTCACACATCACTGCAGTATATAGAGGGCGCTGTCACACATCACTGCAGTATATAGGGGGCACTGTCACACATCACTGCAGTATATAGGGGCGCTGTCACACATCACTGCAGTATATAGGGGGCGCTGTCACACATCACTGCAGTATATAGGGGGCGCTGTCACACATCACTGCAGTATATAGGGGGCGCTGTCACACATCACTGCAGTATATAGGGGGCGCTGTCACACATCACTGCAGTATATAGGGGGCGCTGTCACATATCACTGCAGTATATAGGGGGCGCTGTCACACATCACTGCAGTATATAGGGGGCGCTGTCACACATCACTGCAGTATATAGGGGGCGCTGTCACACATCACTGCAGTATATAGGGGGCGCTGTCACACATCACTGCAGTATATAGGGGGCGCTATCACACATCCCTGCAGTATATAGGGGGCACTGTCACACATCACTGCAGTATATAGGGGCGCTGTCATACATCACTGCAGTATATAGAGGGCGCTGTCACACATCACTGCAGTATATAGGGGCGCTGTCACACATCACTGCAGTATATAGGGGCGCTGTCATACATCACTGCAGTATATAGGGGGCGCTGTCACACATCACTGCAGTATATAGGGGGCGCTGTCACACATCACTGCAGTATATAGGGGCGCTGTCACATATAATTGCAGTATATAGGGGCGCTGTCCCCCATTCTCCACAGTTTGCTCTGAGGTTTCAGGGGCTCATTGCTCTTGGACCCGGCCTCGCTGTGACAGGTGGTCCGCAGTCACCTCTCCTGCCCGGGCACCATGGGGTGTCTCTGCAGCTGCTGCCACCTGTCATGGCCGGCTCCGGATTCCCGGTCCCAGGATTATTGTACAATGATCAGGTGAAGTGACAGTGAACACGCGGTGTATGCGGGAGGGGTGCAGTGCCCAAAATACGCGCTCCGCAATATTCCTGTATACTGTATATAGTATTCAATCCTGTGACAATGTATCACTGCACTGTACAGAGGACAATGTAACAATGTATCACTGCACTGTACAGAGGACAATGTATCACTGCACTGTACAGAGGACAATGTATCACTGCACTGTACAGAGGACAATGTATCACTGCACTGTACAGAGGACAATGTAACAATGTATCACTGCACTGTACAGAGTATAATGTATCACTGCACTATACAGAGGACAATGTAACAATGTATCACTGCACTGTACAGAGGACAATGTAACAATGTATCACTGCACTGTACAGAGGACAATGTATCACTGCACTGTACAGTGGAACAATGTATCACTGCACTGTACAGTGGAACAATGTATCACTGCACTGTACAGAGGACAATGTATCACTGCACTGTACAGAGGACAATGTATAACTGCACTGTACAGAGGACAATGAATCACTGCACTGTACAGAGGACAATGTAACAATGTATCACTGCACTGTACAGAGGAACAATGTATCACTGCACTGTACAGAGGACAATGTATCACTGCACTGTACAGAGGACAATGTATTACTGCACTGTACAGATGACAATGTAACAATGTATCACTGCACCGTACAGAGGACAATGTATTACTGCACTGTACAGAGGACAATATATCACTTCACTGTACAGAGGACAATGTGTATCACTGCACTTTTCAGAGGACAATGTATCACTACACTGTACAGAGGATGATGTGACAATGTATCACTGCACGGTACAGAGGAGAATGTGATAATGTATCACTGCACTGTACAGAGGACAATGTATCACTGCACTGTACACAGGACGATGTGACAATGTATCACTGCACTGTACAGAGGATAATGTGACAATGTATCACTGCACTGTACAGAGGATGATGTGACAAGGTATCACTGCACTGTACTGTACAGAGGACAATGTGACAATATATGTCTGTAGTGCAGAGGCCGCTCGCAGCCATATACAGAAGACCACTGCAGAGATAATGGGGATATTGTGGTTTCTCTGCTCTCTGCAGCCCTCACACTTGTCACAGCTGGACGTCTGTTAGTGTGCGTGTGGAGCCCTACAGGTGCGGTGCAGCAGTGTATTACCCTTAGGGACTCCACGGGATGGGACGGTCTGGTCACAGGTAGGGAATCTTCGTTTTGGGATACGTCGTGACGCCACTCTCAGAATTGCGGTCAGTGCGGACCGCCACTGCAGGTTAAGGGATGCCTGGGGCTGATGGTGGGTGCAGTCGGTTGTAATAGCCTCCTGAGAGTAAGGCAAGCCCCAGGTCCCTGTGTATGTGGGTGGGACCACAGGTCGCAGAATGACTCAAACACAGTCCAAGAAGTCTTTTAACGTGTTTACTCACTGTTTAGAGGTCACGGTGAGATGCCCGGGCGACACTGTGATAACCAGGTGGAACCAGGAATTCCAGGAGGCCGTTCTGAGGGTAGCTGTCCGCTCGCCCTCCTTGCACTCTTTTTGTTTGGGAGGATCCCTTGCTTGAAGCGTGGTAGGACTCCTCCAGGGAAGCTGTTACTACCCTGCTCCCCTCTCTCCGGCCCGTCTGCCGGCAGCGTGGCCTTGGTGGGATGGCTTCTGGCCCTGTCCCCTTATGGGCCTGGTGATTGCTGCTTGGCTCGAGCTCTGTGTAGTAGTGGTGAGGGCATAAAGTACCCCCCACCTGTAGGTTAAGCAGCTCTGGATGATTTGCTGCCTGTACTGGGGACCTGTTTCCCCTTGCGTGCTCAGATACCAGGATCTCCGTACTCAGCCACCCCTCTCTCTGGATGTCTTTCAGGCCGACCCACGGTGCCCTTTCTCCCCCGCTTTCAGCTACTGCACTCCTCAGGACCCGTCTTACACGAGAGCCCCTCTGCTCCCTTCCACACACCTCAACCTCCAGCTCCCGACTACTCTCACTTCCTCTCTGCCCTGCTTCCTAGCAACCAGCCTCTGAGCACACCCCTTGCTGGGAATTGAAAGTTAACCCCTACTGGCTACCCAAGGGTCCCCTCTAGTGATGTGGGAGACCTGGTCACTATGTGTTTGTGTGTGCACCTCATCCTGGCCTTTGGAGATTACCTGGAGGCATTGTCCCCGCATGGGTGCAATACTCTGTGGTGCCTGACCAGGTCAGGGGCGCCACATTCCCCCTTAGTTATCATCAGCACGTCCTCGGGCTGCAAAGACAAGAGAAAAAAAAGGTAAATACAAACTTTTCCCACGCAGGGGCAATTATTTACATTTAAACATACCAGGTACCATTCCACCACCAACCACCCACATGTCCGAACCCCACCCAAAAACCTCCAGGAGGTAGGTCGCCGGTCCTTTTGGTGACCAGGGCTGGGCCATCACATTCCCCAGACCTTTCCTCCAATCTTCCTCTCCTGAGGAGAGTGGTGTAAGGTAGGCCCCATAAACAGGCGTACCCGCTTCCGAGTGTTGGAGGGCAGGCCCCATAAACAGGCGTGCCCCCTTGTTGGTGCAGAGCCATGCCCCTTAACAGGCAGACTCTGTGGTTGATACCAAGGAGGCAACTTTTTTTTACAATGCAAAAGTTTGTGGTTAAAGCCAGTTCATAACCGGTGGTCCATTTTTTAAAAGTGCACGTGAACTAGTGTAAAGAAAACATTTTAAAGAGGTCTCACAATAGTCCTTGTGGGCACATTTCACTTAAACGTTACTTAACTGTAAACAGGTTAAACATTACATTTCATACCGTCACTTTGAACTAAACTGTACTTTCTCTATAGCGTAATGGGAGCTGACCAAAGTTGCTGCGGGTTGACCTACGCAGTACTATACTGTCACCTGTCTGAGGTTGTGTCCTCCCACCCGATGTATGTGTCTCAATGTGAATAATGGGTAAACTAGGTATTGATACCAGTGCGGGGTCTTCTGCTTCAGCTACATTTGGCTCTTCCAGGTTCTGAACAGGTTCTTCTGGTTCTCTTACTTCTCTAGATTGAGGGAATGTAATGACTGGAATAACTACTGCTCCATTGTATTGAGGCCAACTTGCTGGGAAATCTCCAAGTACAGTATGGATCATCTTTTCTTTTGGTTCTTGAACTGGCAAAGGGTTGGGAATTTCTTCAGGGGTTCTTAGTTGTTCAGGACATTTCTTTAGGCGATCTCTAGAAACGACAGCTGTTGTTTTTCCTCCATCTTTGCTGATAAGGCATGTCTTTTCACTGCTAAGCGTCGATGGTAACACAGTATAGGGTTCTTCTTCCCAGTGATTGTCAAGTTTATGATGTCTTCTCTTTCTCTTGAGAACTATATCTCCTGGCATCAAAGGAACAGCAGGTGCTTTTCGATTGTAGGCCTTTTCTTGTTTCTCACGTTGCTGAGTCAGGCTTCGCTCCACACACTCTTGTACTTTCTTGTATTGGGCTTGGCGGTTGGAATCCCAATCAGCACCTTGTTGATGGTCTTCAGGGGTCTCAACTCCCATTTCCAAATCTACTGGCAATCTCCCTGGTCTGGCCCTCATCAGGTATGCCGGTGTGCAGTTCGTGGAACTCACAGGGATGTTGTTATACATGTCCACTAGATCGGGCAGTTTTTCCGGCCACCGACTTCGTTCTTCTAATGGGAGAGTCTTCAGAAGGTCGAGAATGATGTGGTTCATTTTCTCACACATGCCATTGGTCTGAGGATGGTAAGGCGTGGTACGGATCTTCTTGCAGCCGTAAAGGTTACAAAACTCCTTAAACACTTCAGCTTCAAAGGCTGGTCCTTGGTCAGTGAGCACTTGGTCTGGATAGCCATGTGGTCGACAGAAATGTGTCTGGAACGCTTTGGCTGCAGTCTGACCGGTCAAGTCCTTGACTGGTACTACCACCAGGAATCTGGAGTAGTGGTCAACCATAGTGAGAGCGTAGTTGTAGCCTTGTCTGCTGGGTGCCAACTTTACATGGTCCAGGGCCACGATCTCCAGGGGCCGTTTAGTTTGGATTGGCTGGAGTGGTGCTCTCTGGCTGGGCTGGTCTTTTCTTCTAAGATTGCAGGGCCCGCAGTTTCGACACCACTTCTCTAGGGCAGATCTCATGCCCACCCAGTAGAATCTTACTTTAAGTAGGGCCTCCAGTTTCTTCCAACCAAAGTGGCCTGCACCATTGTGATAGGCTTCTAGCACCATCCTCGTATCCTTCTGTGGTACAATCACTTGCCACACCTTCTCATGCGTCCTCGGGTCAATGATGCTCCTGTAAAGTTTGTCTTGATAGATGAATAATCGACCCCTCTCCTTCCATAGGTACTGTGCCTCAGGTGGGGCTCCTTTGTCAAGGCTGGCGCCAGGCTGGTTGATCAGTTTCTTTACCAAGCCTACCGCTGGATCATTTTCCTGGGTCTCCTTCCAGTTGTAGTGAGGTAGTGGGTTCAGGGTCACCTCTTGGTGGTTGGCACGCAACTGCCGACACTGTTTTGCTCCATGGCGATGGAACGCTGGCAGCTCAATCTCTTCAAGATCATCTACATCTTCACCCTCGTCTGCTAGGTGAGGCATCCTGGACAGAGCATCTGCGTTGCCGTTCTTGCGGCCAGCTCGATACTTGACAGTAAAGTCATAATTCGCCAGTCGGGCTACCCAACGCTGCTCCATGGCACCCAATTTAGCAGTATCCAAGTGGGTCAGGGGGTTGTTGTCCGTGAAGACAGTGAATTTGGTGGCTGCCAGGTAGTGTTTGAACCGCTCTGTGATAGCCCATACCATGGCCAGGAACTCTAGCTTAAATGAGCTATAATTTTCTGGGTTTCTTTCAGTAGGCCTGAGCTTCCTGCTGGCGTAAGCAATCACACGCTCTTTGCCTCCCTGCACCTGTGAAAGCACTGCTCCCAGTCCCACATTACTGGCATCTGTGTACAGTACGAATGGCAGACCGTAGTCAGGGTAGGCTAGGATCTCTTCACCCGTCAAGGCCCCTTTCATTTGTCTGAAGGAGTGTTCTTCTGCTTCTCCCCAGTGAAATGGCGGGCCGGAGATCTTTCCTTTCTTCTTTGGGTGGCCTACCAGGAGCTCTTGCAAAGGCGCTGCCATTTTCGTGTAGCCCTTGATGAACCTTCTGTAGTAGCCTACCAAGCCAAGGAACTGGCGTACCTCCCGAACGGTAGTAGGTGTGGGCCATTCCTGGATGACTGTGACCTTCTCTGGGTCCGGTGCTACTCCTTCTGCACTGACCACGTGACCTAGGTACTGGACCTTTGGCTTCAGTAAATGCCACTTGGATGGTTTCAGCTTCATTCCATATCGGGATAGCGCTTCAAAGACTTCAGCCAGGTGTTTCAGGTGGTCCTCGTAGGTCTTGGAGTACACGATGACATCATCCAGGTAGAGCAGGACGGTCTCAAAGTTGAGGTGCCCTAGGCAGCATTCCATAAGCCTCTGGAAGGTCCCGGGGGCATTGCAGAGTCCAAATGGCATGCTGTTGAACTCACAGAGGCCCATTGGGGTGGTGAAGGCCGTCTTCTCCCGATCTTCCTCTGCTACAGATACTTGCCAGTAGCCACTAGTAAGATCTAGGGTAGAAAAGTAGTTGGAGGTTTTTAAGGCAGCGAGGGATTCCTCTATCCTTGGCAAAGGGTAGGCATCCTTGTGTGTTATCTGATTTATCCGTCTGTAATCCACACACATCCTCATCGTGCCATCCTTCTTCCTCACCAGGACTAGGGGAGCCGCCCAGGGGCTGCAACTGTCCCTTATGACTCCTGCCTCCTTCATGTCCTTCAGCATGTCCTTTGTGCGCTGGTAATGGGCTGGTGGAATAGGCCTATGTCTTTCCTTAATGGGAGGATGACTGCCTGTGGGTATGTGATGTTGCACCCCTTTGATCCTACCAAAGTCTAGTGGGTTCTTACTAAAGACCTGCTCGTATTCCCGCACGACCCTGTAAACCCCATGTTTCTGGTAGACGGGTGTAGAGTCAGTCCCCACGTGTAGTTTCTGGCACCAGTCCCCTAACTGCTTTTGGGAGGTCTCATCCTCTGTTGAGTCAGCTTGTGTCAGGGGACCTACAGGTGTTATGGCGTCATCTGAGCATGTAAACAGTTTGGCTATGGTAGCGTACCTTGGTAGTCTGGCTTCCTCCTCCCCACAGTTCAACACTCGTACAGGCACTCGTCCCTTGTGTACATCAACTACCCCCCTGGCTGTCAGAATCGTGGGCCAGTGGTCTGAATGAGTGGGCTCTAGTACAGCCTGGTAATCTTGTCCTCTGAGACCTACCGCTGCTCTACACCACATCATCATTTCACTCCGTGGGGGTATCACAATGGGGTTAGCATCCATCACCCGTACACTACCAATCTCACCGCCAGTCTGTTTTACCTGTTGCTTCCTCAGAATGATTCGGATCTCTTTTTGCAAGGCTCTTTGCGACCTGCCCTCAGCACCTTCAACAATCTGGTGAAGCAACAACAACACTTCCCCTAGGCAATTTTCTATGACATTAGTGCCTAAAATCATTTGCGGGTTCCTTTCTCTAATATCAGTGTCCACAACAATCAGTCCTTGTCCCTTCATTTCCTGCCTTCCCACCTTTATGGTTACCTCCTTGACCCCAATCTGGTCTATAGGTTGTCCGTTGGCAGCATAGATGGTGAGGGAGGGGTCCGGTGGTCGGAGATCGTCGTCCGACCAAAACCTGCGATACAGGACATACGGGATCGTGGTTACCTGAGAGCCGGTGTCCAATAATGCCGGGGTAGGGATCCCATCCAGGACGATGGACAGGACAGGACGTCCACCCACGTACTGATCACGGCAGCGACCTGGGCCTGATCTTCTTAATCCTGAGGACTGGCCCTCGGCCCCAGGTTTGGCTCGTTTAGAGGGCAAGCCCTTGCATAGTGACCTGCCTCCTGGCAACGACGACAGATGGGTTGTCCAGATGAGTCATAGCGATCACTACTCCTGCCTCGGGTTGTAGGACCTCTTCTCCTCCGCATCCAAGGGACGTCCTCTGGGCTGTCAGCTAGCAGGATCCGATGAGGGACTTTGGTTTCTGAGGGCAACTGCATTGCTTTCAGGATTTGTGCGACATCCTTAGTGAGCTGTTGCACCTGGGAGGATAGTGTATTTATAGTCTCTGCTGACGCGTTGAGTCCTTTTGCAGTTACCAGGGACTGCGAGGAGGATTCCGCTCCTGCAGCCGTGGAACTGGCAGGCCATGCGGGTGCGACGGGGTCTGTGTCCACAGGAGGTTGGAGTGCTTTCACTGCCCTGTCTTTCAAAATGGCAAAGTCCACGTCAGGGTGTTCCAGGGACCACAGCTTCATCTGCTTCCCATCCTCAGGAGAGCGCAGGCCCCGCAAGAATTGTTCCTTCATCATCCGGTTTCCTTCCTGATCACTGACAGGGTCCACCAGCTTGAGAGCCCGTAGTGCAGCCTGCAGCCTGAGGGCATAGTCTCTTATGCTATCTTGGGGCTTCTGACGGCAGTTATAGAAGTCCGTCCTCAGCTCTCCCTCTGTGCGGTGTTCAAAAGCAGCTGCTAGTTTGGCAAAGATGGTCTCAACAGAGCCCCGGTCATCATTGGTCCAGGACTCAGCTTCCAATTCTGCTGCTCCAGTCAATTGTCCCAGCACCACAGCGGCCCTCTGCTTACCAGTCATCGCGTGCATGTCTAGCAGGGTGTTGATCTTCTTCTTAAACCCGGTCAACGTGTCTATTTTACCGGCGTATTGGGGCAGCCATTGCGCTCCTGGGACATACAGCAAGGAAACTGGCATTATGGGGGAGATTTCAGCCGGCGCGGCTGCGACCGCGGCACCGGCACCAGGCGCTGCTGCGTCCAGCGCGACGGGGGCTGGCATCGCTTGGGCTGCGTCGCCCTGACCAGGGGCATTACCTCCTGCAGCGTCCATTTTTCTTCAAAAATCTGCGCGCTCCCTTTCCACTTCCTGGGTCAGTACGCTCTCTGAATTGTGGGGATTCTGGGGCGGCCACACCTCTTCGTGGGCGGTGCTCTTCTCCCTCGCGCGGGCTGCAGCGCGCGCTTTTGAAGATGGCAATATGGCGGCGGTTCAATTTTTGCGGTCGGACCTCTGAGGCACACGGTCACCTGTCTGAACAGGTCTAGTCCAAATCCTGTTCGTGACGCCAGCTCTGTGGAGCCCTACAGGTGCGGTGCAGCAGTGTATTACCCTTAGGGACTCCACGGGATGGGACGGTCTGGTCACAGGTAGGGAATCTTCGTTTTGGGATACGTCGTGACGCCACTCTCAGAATTGCGGTCAGTGCGGACCGCCACTGCAGGTTAAGGGATGCCTGGGGCTGATGGTGGGTGCAGTCGGTTGTAATAGCCTCCTGAGAGTAAGGCAAGCCCCAGGTCCCTGTGTATGTGGGTGGGACCACAGGTCGCAGAATGACTCAAACACAGTCCAAGAAGTCTTTTAACGTGTTTACTCACTGTTTAGAGGTCACGGTGAGATGCCCGGGCGACACTGTGATAACCAGGTTGAACCAGGAATTCCAGGAGGCCGCTCTGAGGGTAGCTGTCCGCTCGCCCTCCTTGCACTCTTTTTGTTTGGGAGGATCCCTTGCTTGAAGCGTGGTAGGACCCCTCCAGGGAAGCTGTTACCACCCTGCTCCCCTCTCTCTGGCTCGTCTGCCGGCAGCGTGGCCTTGGTGGGATGGCTTCTGGCCCTGTCCCCTTATGGGCCTGGTGATTGCTGCTTGGCTCGAGCTCTGTGTAGTAGTGGTGAGGGCATAAAGTACCCCCCACCTGTAGGTTAAGCAGCTCTGGATGATTTGCTGCCCGTACTGGGGATCTGTTTCCCCTTGCGTGCTCGGATACCAGGATCTCCGTACTCAGCCACCCTTCTCTCTGGATGATTTTCAGGCCGACCCACGGTGCCCTTTCTCCCCCGCTTTCAGCTACTGCACTCCTCAGGACCTGTCTCACACGAGAGACCCTCTGCTCCCTTCCACACACCTCAACCTCCAGCTCCAGACTCCCCTCACTTCCTCTCTGCCCTGCTTCCTAGCAACCAGCCTCTGAGCACACCCCTTGCTGGGAATTGAAAGTTAACCCCTACTGGCTACCCAAGGGTCCCCTCTAGTGATGTGGGAGACCTGGTCACTATGTGTTTGTGTGTGCACCTCATCCTGGCCTTTGGAGATTACCTGGAGGCATTGTCCCCGCATGGTGGTGCCTGACCGGGTCAGGGGCGCCACATTCGCAGTGTGAGCAATCCTCTGTGATGTCTGTTACAGTGTGCGCAGTGTGAGCAATCCTCTGTGATGTCTGTTACAGTGTGCGCAGTGTGAGCGATCCTCTGTGATGTCTGTTGCAGTGTGCGCAGTGTGAGCAATCCTCTGTGATGTCTGTTACAGTGTGCGCAGTGTGAGCGATCCTCTGTGATGTCTGTTGCAGTGTGCGCAGTGTGAGCGATCCTCTGTGATGTCTGTTACAGTGTGCGCAGTGTGAGCGATCCTCTGTGATGTCTGTTACAGTGTGCGCAGTATGAGCAATCCTCTGTGATGTCTGTTATAGTGTGCGCAGTGTGAGCGATCCTCTGTGATGTCTGTTACAGTGTGCGCAGTGTGAGCAATCCTCTGTGATGTCTGTTACAGTGTGCGCAGTGTGAGCAATCCTCTGTGATGTCTGTTGCAGTGTGCGCAGTGTGAGCGATCCTCTGTGATGTCTGTTACAGTGTGCGCAGTGTGAGCCATCCTCTGTGATGTCTGTTGCAGTGTGCGCAGTGTGAGCGATCCTCTGTGATGTCTGTTACAGTGTGCGCAGTGTGAGCGATCCTCTGTGATGTCTGTTACAGTGTGCGCAGTGTGAGCAATCCTCTGTGATGTCTGTTACAGTGTGCGCAGTGTGAGCGATCCTCTGTGATGTCTGTTACAGTGTGCGCAGTGTGAGCGATCCTCTGTGATGTCTGTTACAGTGTGCGCAGTGTGAGCCATCCTCTGTGATGTCTGTTGCAGTGTGCGCAGTGTGAGCGATCCTCTGTGATGTCTGTTGCAGTGTGCGCAGTGTGAGCCATCCTCTGTGATGTCTGTTGCAGTGTGCGCAGTGTGAGCAATCCTCTGTGATGTCTGTTGCAGTGTGCGCAGTGTGAGCGATCCTCTGTGATGTCTGTTACAGTGTGCGCAGTGTGAGCCATCCTCTGTGATGTCTGTTGCAGTGTGCGCAGTGTGAGCGATCCTCTGTGATGTCTGTTGCAGTGTGCGCAGTGTGAGCGATCCTCTGTGATGTCTGTTACAGTGTGCGCAGTGTGAGCCATTCTCTGTGATGTCTGTTGCAGTGTGCGCAGTGTGAGCCATCCTCTGTGATGTCTGTTGCAGTGTGCGCAGTGTGAGCGATCCTCTGTGATGTCTGTTGCAGTGTGCGCAGTGTGAGCGATCCTCTGTGATGTCTGTTGCAGTGTGCGCAGTGTGAGCGATCCTCTGTGATGTCTGTTACAGTGTGCGCAGTGTGAGCGATCCTCTGTGATGTCTGTTGCAGTGTGCGCAGTGTGAGCGATCCTCTGTGATGTCTGTTGCAGTGTGCGCAGTGTGAGCCATCCTCTGTGATGTCTGTTACAGTGTGCGCAGTGTGAGCCATCCTCTATGATGTCTGTTGCAGTGTGCGCAGTGTGAGCCATCCTCTGTGATGTCTGTTACAGTGTGCGCAGTGTGAGCCATCCTCTGTGATGTCTGTTGCAGTGTGCGCAGTGTGAGCGATCCTCTGTGATGTCTGTTACAGTGTGCGCAGTGTGAGCCATTCTCTGTGATGTCTGTTGCAGTGTGCGCAGTGTGAGCCATCCTCTGTGATGTCTGTTGCAGTGTGCGCAGTGTGAGCGATCCTCTGTGATGTCTGTTGCAGTGTGCGCAGTGTGAGCGATCCTCTGTGATGTCTGTTGCAGTGTGCGCAGTGTGAGCGATCCTCTGTGATGTCTGTTACAGTGTGCGCAGTGTGAGCCATTCTCTGTGATGTCTGTTGCAGTGTGCGCAGTGTGAGCCATCCTCTGTGATGTCTGTTGCAGTGTGCGCAGTGTGAGCGATCCTCTGTGATGTCTGTTGCAGTGTGCGCAGTGTGAGCGATCCTCTGTGATGTCTGTTGCAGTGTGCGCAGTGTGAGCGATCCTCTGTGATGTCTGTTACAGTGTGCGCAGTGTGAGCCATCCTCTGTGATGTCTGTTACAGTGTGCGCAGTGTGAGCCATCCTCTGTGATGTCTGTTGCAGTGTGCGCAGTGTGAGCCATCCTCTGTGATGTCTGTTGCACTGTGCGCAGTGTGAGCAATCCTCTGTGATGTCTGTTGCAGTGTGCGCAGTGTGAGCCATCCTCTGTGATGTCTGTTGCAGTGTGCGCAGTGTGAGCCATCCTCTGTGATGTCTGTTGCAGTGTGCGCAGTGTGAGCGATCCTCTGTGGAGCTCTCCATTGCTGGTGGTTTGCAGCCGTGTGTCAGTGTCTGGGTCGGGTCTGCAGCTCCTCACAGTGACCAGCAGGGGGCGAGGGTCTCCCAGGGATCCCAGCAGGTGGTGAGCAGCGTTAACCCCTGCAGCGCTGCGCCCCCACATTGCAGGCTGTCTCCAGTTTCTGGTTCTTGTCCATGTTCTGGGTCTGGTTCTGCGTTGTAGCAGAGTGGATCTCGCTCGGTTTATCGCCTTCTCTGTCATTGTCTGTATTTTATCTCGCTCTGGGATCACATTATGGGATTTCCTTGCAGGTTTTCTTGTGTTTTGTCCCATGATATCACCTGTAGAGGATGACGCGGGGCTAGGATTTACCCGATGGGTCCGTTCTCTTTCATTATGAGATTATGAGATCCCACAGATCAGGGGTCTCCAATAGACCCCCGCCCTGACGCTGCCTGTCCTACAGAAACCCACCCGGCGCCATCTGTCCTACAGACTGCTCTATAGACCCACCCTGGCGCTGTATGCTCCGTAGACCACCCCGTGCTGTCTGCCCTATAGACCCCCCTCAACGCCATCTGCCCTATAGATCTACCCTGGCGCTGTCTGCCCTATAGATCTACCCTGGCGCTGTCTGCCCTATAGATCTACCCTGGCGCTGTCTGCCCTATAGATCTACCCTGGCGCTGTCTGCCATACAGATCTACCATGGTACTGTCTGCCCTATAGACCCCCCCTCAATGCTGTCTACCCTATAGACCACCCTCGACGCTGTCTGCCCTATAGACCCCCCTTGACGCCGTCTGCCCTATAGACCCCACTTGACGCCGTCTGCCCTATAGATCTACCCTGGCGCTGTCTGCCCTATAGATCTATACTGGCGCCATCTGCCCTATAGATCTATCCTGGCGATATCTGCCCTATAGATCTATCCTGGCGCTATCTGCCCTATAGATCTATCCTGGCGCTATCTGCCCTATAGATCTATCCTGGCGCTATCTGCCCTATAGATCTATCCTGGCGCTATCTGCCCTATACATCTACCCTGGTGCTCTCTGCCCTATACATCTACCCTGGTGCTGTCTGCCCTATACATCTACCCTGGTGCTCTCTGCCCTATAGATCTACCCTGGTGCTATCTGCCCTATAGATCTACCCTGGCGCTATCTGCCCTATAGATCTATCCTGGCGCTATCTGCCCTATAGATCTATCCTGGCGCTATCTGCCCTATAGATCTATCCTGGCGCTATCTGCCCTATAGATCTACCCTGGCGCTATCTGCCCTATAGATCTACCCTGGTGCTCTCTGCCCTATAGATCTACCCTGGCGCCATCTTCCTTATAGATCTACCCTGGTTCCGTCTGCCCCATAGATCTACCCTGGTGCTGTCTGCCCTATAGATCTACTCTGGCGCCGCCTTCCTTATAGATCTACCCTGGTGCCGTCTGCCCCATAGATCTACCCTGGTGCTGTCTGCCCTATAGATCTACCCTGGCGCTGTCTGCCCTATAGATCTACCCTGGCGCTGTCTGCCATACAGATCTACCATGGTACTGTCTGCCCTATAGACCCCCCCTCAATGCTGTCTACCCTATAGACCACCCTCGACGCCGTCTGCCCTATAGATCTACCCTGGCGCCGTCTTCCCTATAGCTCTACCCTGGTGCTGTCTGCCCTATAGATCTACCCTGGCGCCGTCTTCCCTATAGATCTACCCTAGTGCCGTCTTCCCTATAGATGTACCCTGGCGCCGTCTTCCCCATAGATCTACCCTAGTGCCGTCTTCCCTATAGATGTACCCTGGTGCAGTCTGCCCTATAGACCCTTCTCCCTGGTACCGTCTGCCCTATAGACCCTTCTCCCTGGTACCGTCTGCCCTATAGACCCTTCTCCCTGGTACCGTCTGCCCTATAGACCCTCCTCCCTGGTACCGTCTGCCCTATAGACCCTCCTCCCTGGTACCGTCTGCCCTATAGATCCTCCTCCCTGGTACCGTCTGCCCTATAGACCCTTCTCCCTGGTACCGTCTGCCCTATAGACCCTCCTCCCTGGTACCGTCTGCTGGGACACCAGGGACAGCTGAATGATCCTGAGCTTTTGTGCATATCTCCAATTGTTTTCCCAAATTATTTTTTTGAAACCCTGTGCGATATTAGGAGACCAAGCAGGAATCAGCGCTCCGTCCCTGCGGCTTTACCAGCGCTGAGCGTCCATTGCTCCTGATCTGCCCCTTTATTTCCTATTTACAAGCAGGAATGTCCTCCTCTCAACTTAGGCGATTGTGCCTGACACTGTATATGGGGTGTAGTGTGGATGACAGTGTAAATGTGGTGTAGTGTGGTGACACTGTATAAGAGGTGTAGTGTGGAGACACTGTATATGGGGTGTAGTGTGTTGACACTGTATATGGGGTGTAGTGTGGATGACAGTGTAAATGTGGTGTAGTGTGGTGACACTGTATAAGAGGTGTAGTGTGGTGACACTGTATATGGCGTGTAGTGTGGATGACACTGTATACGGGGTGTAGTGTGGATGACACTGTATACGGGGTGTAGTGTGGTGACACTGTGTAAGAGGTGTAGTGTGGTGACACTGTATATGGGGTGTAGTGTGGTGACACTGTATACGGGGTGTAGTGTTGTGACACTGTATACGGGGTGTAGTGTGGTGACACTGTATACGGGGTGTAGTGTGGTGACACTGTATATCTGGTGTAGTGTGGTGACACTGTATATGGGGTGTAGTGTGGTGACACTGTATATGGGGTGTAGTGTGGTGACACTGTATATGGGGTGTAGTGTGGTGACACTGTATACGGGGTGTAGTGTGGTGACACTGTATATGGGGTGTAGTGTTGTGACACTGTATATGGGGTGTAGTGTGGTGACACTGTATATGGGGTGTAGTGTCGTGACACTGTATATGGGGTGTAGTGTGGTGACACTGTATATGGGGTGTAGTGTGGTGACACTGTATATGGGGTGTAGTGTGGTGACACTGTATACGGGGTGTAGTGTGGTGACACTGTATATGGGGTGTAGTGTGGTGACACTGTATACGGGGTGTAGTGTGGTGACACTGTATATGGGGTGTAGTGTTGTGACACTGTATACGGGGTGTAGTGTGGTGACACTGTATACGGGGTGTAGTGTGGTGACACTGTATATGGGGTGTAGTGTGGTGACACTGTATACGGGGTGTAGTGTGGTGACACTGTATACGGGGTGTAGTGTGGTGACACTGTATACGGGGTGTAGTGTGGTGACACTGTATACGGGGTGTAGTGTGTGACACTGTATACGGGGTGTAGTGTGGTGACACTGTATACGGGGTGTAGTGTGTGACACTGTATACGGGGTGTAGTGTGGTGACACTGTATACGGGGTGTAGTGTGGTGACACTGTATACGGGGTGTAGTGTGGTGACACTGTATATGGGGTGTAGTGTGGTGACACTGTATACGGGGTGTAGTGTTGTGACACTGTATACGGGGTGTAGTGTGGTGACACTGTATATGGGGTGTAGTGTGGTGACACTGTATACGGGGTGTAGTGTGTTGACACTGTATACGGGGTGTAGTGTGGTGACACTGTATACGGGGTGTAGTGTGGTGACACTGTATACGGGGTGTAGTGTGGTGACACTGTATACGGGGTGTAGTGTTGTGACACTGTATATGGGGTGTAGTGTGGTGACACTGTATACGGGGTGTAGTGTGGTGACACTGTATACGGGGTGTAGTGTGTGACACTGTATACGGGGTGTAGTGTGGTGACACTGTATACGGGGTGTAGTGTGGTGACACTGTATACGGGGTCTAGTGTGGTGACACTGTATATGGGGTGTAGTGTGGTGACACTGTATACGGGGTGTAGTGTGGTGACACTGTATACGGGGTGTAGTGTGGTGACACTGTATATGGGGTGTAGTGTGGTGACACTGTATACGGGGTGTAGTGTTGTGACACTGTATATGGGGTGTAGTGTGGTGACACTGTATATGGGGTGTAGTGTGGTGACACTGTATACGGGGTGTAGTGTGGTGACACTGTATACGGGGTGTAGTGTGGTGACACTGTATATGGGGTGTAGTGTGGTGACACTGTATACGGGGTGTAGTGTGGTGACACTGTATACGGGGTGTAGTGTGGTGACACTGTATATGGGGTGTAGTGTGGTGACACTGTATACGGGGTGTAGTGTGGTGACACTGTATAGGTGGGTTCTGTACACGGGGCACAGATCACAGTATGGCTGATGTGTGGGTGAGGTATATACAGGAGGAGGGGGAGGAAGTCACAGTTTTTCGATGTCTGTGACTGAGCGCTGGGAGAGGGGAGAAGGAGCTGCAGAATGCACACATCATATCACCATGAGTCCTGCTGGCCGGGGGTGACTTGCTCCGCTGTTTGTTGCCTGTTGTATATACCGGCTTCCTGTGACCTCGCATGGGAGCAGCAGCGGCTGTAATGAGAATCACATGGAAAATATGTGGAATAATTCAGAGCTCACCGCAATCATATCCGTGTGCCCCAGACAAATTATCACCATCTGAGGCGAAACATCTCACAACCTCTCCCAGACCCGAGGAGTTCACAGCGAATGTCAACAGAGCAACATGTGGCCAGGGGCGCAATAATGTGTCCAGGGGTGCAATAATGTATCCAGGGGCGTAATAATGTGTCCAGGGGCGCAATAATGTATCCAGGGGCGCAATAATGTGTCCAGGGGCGCAATAATGTATCCAGGGGCGCAATAATGTATCCAGGGGCGCAATAATGTGTCCAGGGGCGCAATAATGTGTCCAGGGGTGCAATAATGTGTCCAGGGGCGCAATAATGTATCCAGGGGCGCAATAATGTATCCAGGGGCGCAATAATGTATCCAGGGGCGCAATAATGTATCCAGGGGCGCAATAATGTGTCCAGGGGCGCAATAATGTATCCAGGGGCGCAATAATGTATCCAGGGGCGCAATAATGTGTCCAGGGGCGCAATAATGTATCCAGGGGCGCAATAATGTATCCAGGGGCGCAATAATGTATCCAGGGGCGCAATAATGTGTCCAGGGGCGCAATAATGTATCCAGGGGCGCAATAATGTATCCAGGGGCGCAATAATGTATCCAGGGGCGCAATAATGTGTCCAGGGGCGCAATAATAAGTCCAGGGGTGCAATAATGTGTCCAGGGGTAAAATAAATGTGTCCAGGGGCGCAATAATGTGTCCAGGGATGAAATAATGTGTCCAGGGGTAAAATAATGTGTCCAGGGGCGCAATAATGTGTCCAGGGATGAAATAATGTATCCAGGGGTGCAATAATGTGTCCACGGGTGCAATAATGTGTCCAGGGGCGCAATAATGTGTCCAGGGGTAAAATAATGTGTCCAGGGATGAAATAATGTGTCCAGGGGCGCAATAATGTGTCCAGGGATGAAATAATGTGTCCAGGGGTGCAATAATGTGTCCAGGGGTGCAATAATGTGTCCAGGGGTGCAATAATGTGTCCAGGGGTGCAATAATGTGTCCAGGGGCGCAATAATGTGTCCAGAGGTGCAATAATGTGTCCAGGGGCGCAATAATGTGTCCAGATGTGCAATAATGTGTCCAGGGGTGCAATAATGTGTCCAGGGGCGCAATAATGTGTCCAGGGGCGCAATAATGTGTCCAGGGATGAAATAATGTGTCCAGGGGCGCAATAATGTGTCCAGGGGTGCAATAATGTGTCCAGAGGTGCAATAATGTGTCCAGGGGCGCAATAATGTGTCCAGGGGCGCAATAATGTGTCCAGGGGCGCAATAATGTGTCCAGGGGCGCAATAATGTGTCCAGGGGTGCAATAATGTGTCCAGGGGCAGCGGGAGATGCAATAATGTGTTCAGGGGTATCGGGAGGTAATGTGCTTAGGAAGTGATTCTGGGCTCGGATCAGTACCTGTAGTACCCGGAGTGGCAGGATCGTGTAGCCGCCATTTTTGGGGAATCTCCGCTCCTTTAAGCGCAGGACACTGCAAATTTGATGACTTTATTTACAAAATATCAGGCCAGTTCTGCCAGATCTTGCGGCGTGGATGTATAGGTGAGTCAGGAGGAGGGGACGTATTCTGGGAAGTAATTCCCACAATCACAGATATTTGTCTGAGGCCCTGGTACCAGGCGCCCCCTGCTCAGAAGGGGAATTATTCCAGAATTAGATGATGAGAATCATCATTGTGTTCACTGCTGACACGTTTTGTGAGTCCTGCTCTTATCATGGTCCACCTCCTGTCATGGTCCACTTCCTGTCATGGTCCGGCTCCTGTCATGGTCCGGCTCCTGTCATGGTCCACCTCCTGTCATGGTCCGGCTCCTGTCATGGTCCGGCTCCTGTCATGGTCCGGCTCCTGTCATGGTCCGGCTCTTATCATGGTCCGGCTCCTGTCATGGTCCGGCTCCTGTCATGGTCCGGCTCCTGTCATGGTCCGGCTCCTATCATGGTCCGGATCCTGTCATGGTCCGGCTCCTGTCATGGTCCGGCTCCTGTCATGGTCCGGCTCCTGTCATGGTCCGGCTCCTATCATGGTCCGGCTCCTATCATGGTCCGGATCCTATCATGGTCCGGATCCTGTCATGGTCCGGCTCTTATCATGGTCCGGCTCCTCTCATGGTCCGGCTCTTCTCATGGTCCGGCTCTTCTCATGGTCCGGCTCCTGTCATGGTCCGCCTCCTGTCATGGTCCGCCTCCTGTCATGGTCCGCCTCCTGTCATGGTTCGCCTCCTATAATGGTCTGGCTCCTGTCATGGTCTGGCTCCTATCATGGTCCGGCTCCTATCATGGTCCACCTCCTGTCATGGTCCGGCTCTTGTCATGGTCCGGCTCCTGTCATGGTCCGGCTCCTGTCATGGTCCGGCTCCTGTCATGGTCCACCTCCTGTCATGGTCCGGCTCCTGTCATGGTCCGGCTCTTGTCATGTTCCGGCTCCTGTCATGGTCTGGCTCCTGTCATGGTCCGGCTCCTGTCATGGTCCGGCTCCTGTCATGGTCCGGCTCCTGTCATGGTCCGGCTCCTATCATGGTCCGGATCCTGTCATGGTCCGGCTCCTGTCATGGTCCGGCTCCTGTCATGGTCCGGCTCCTGTCATGGTCCGGCTCCTGTCATGGTCCAGCTCCTATCATGGTCCGGCTCCTATCATGGTCCGGCTCCTATCATGGTCCGGATCCTGTCATGGTCCGGCTCTTATCATGGTCCGGCTCCTCTCATGGTCCGGCTCTTCTCATGGTCCGGCTCTTCTCATGGTCCGGCTCCTGTCATGGTCCGCCTCCTGTCATGGTCCGCCTCCTGTCATGGTCCGCCTCCTGTCATGGTCCGCCTCCTGTCATGGTTCACCTCCTATAATGGTCTGGCTCCTGTCATGGTCTGGCTCCTATCATGGTCCGGCTCCTATCATGGTCCACCTCCTGTCATGGTCCGGCTCCTATCATGGTCCGGCTCTTATCATGGTCCGACTCCTGTCATGGTCCGGCTCCTGTCATGGTCCGGCTCCTGTCATGGTCCAGCTCCTGTCATGGTCCGTCTCCTGTCATGGTCCGGCTCTTATCATGGTCCGGCTCTTATCATGGTCCGGCTCTTATCATGGTCCAGCTCTTATCATGTTCCGGCTCCTATCATGGTCTGCCTCCTGTCATGGTCTGGCTCCTGTCATGGTCCGGCTCCTGTCATGGTCCGTCCCCCCTATCATGGTCCGCCTCCTGTCATGGTCCGGCTCCTGTCATGGTCCGGCTCCTGTCATGGTCCGGCTCCTGTCATGGTTCGGCTCCTGTCATGGTCCGGCTCCTGTCATGGTCCGGCTCTTGTCATGGTCCGGCTCCTGTCATGGTCCGCCTCCTGTCATGGTCCGCCTCTTGTCATGGTCCGCCTCCTGTCATGGTCCGGCTCCTGTCATGGTCCGGCTCCTATCATGGTCCGGCTCCTATCATGGTCCGGCTCATATCATGGTCCGGCTCCTGTCATGGTCCGGCTCCTGTCATGGTCCGGCTCCTGTCATGGTCCGGCTCCTATTATGGTCCGGCTCCTATCATGGTCCGGCTCCTATCATGGTCCGGCTCTTATCATGGTCCGGCTCTTATCATGGTCCGGCTCCTGTCATGGTCCGGCTCCTGTCATGGTCCGGCTCCTGTCATGGTCCGGCTCCTGTCATGGTCCGGCTCCTGTCATGGTCCGGCTCTTATCATGGTCTGGCTCTTATTATGGTCCGGCTCTTATCATGTTCCGGCTCCTATCATGGTCTGCCTCCTGTCATGGTCCGGCTCCTATCATGCTCCGGCTCCTGTCATGGTCCGCCTCTTATCATGGTCCGGCTCCTGTCATGGTCCGGCTCCTGTCATGGTCCGGCTCCTATTATGGTCCGGCTCTTATCATGGTCCGGCTCTTATCATGGTCCGGCTCTTATCATGGTCCGGCTCTTGTCATGGTCCGGCTCTTGTCATGGTCTGGCTCCTGTCATGGTTCGGCTCCTGTCATGGTCCGGCTCCTCTCATGGTCCGGCTCCTCTCATGGTCCGGCTCTTATCATGGTCCGGCTCTTATCATGGTCCGGCTCTTATCATGGTCCGGCTCCTGTCATGGTCCGGCTCCTGTCATGGTCCGGCTCCTGTCATGGTCCGCCTCCTGTCATGGTCCGCCTCCTGTCATGGTCCGGCTCCTGTCATGGTCCGGCTCCTGTCATGGTCCGGCTCGTCATGGTCCGGCTCTTGTCATGGTCCGGCTCTTGTCATGGTCCGGCTCTTATCATGGTCCGGCTCCTATCATGGTCCACCTCCTATCATGGTCCGGCTCCTATCATGGCCCGCCTCCTATCATGGTCCGCCTCTTATCATGGTCCGCCTCTTATCATGGTCCGCCTCCTGTCATGGTCCGGCTCTTGTCATGGTCCGCCTCCTGTCATGGTCCGCCTCCTGTCATGGTCCGCCTCTTATCATGGGCCGCCTCTTATCATGGGCCGCCTCCTGTCATGGTCCGGCTCCTATCATGGGCCGGCTCCTATCATGGTCCGCGTCCCTCATGGTCCGGCTCCTATCATGGTCCACCTCCTATCATGGTCCGGCTCCTGTCATGGTCCGCCTCCTATCATGGTCCGGCTCTTATCATGGTCCGCCTCCTATCATGGTCCGGCCACCATCCCGGCCACTCACAAGACATAGAGTATTGACTCTCTACATGACTCATGCCGTCTGCCCAAAACGCGTCACTGCGGCTTCTTGTTTGTTTCTCGGCTCTTCCAATGAAGAGGCCAATAAATGAGGACAATCGGTTCCCAGTGATGTACTAGAAGGATTGGTGGCTCGGAACGCAGCAGTGTCAGTTTCTTCATGGCATCTTCTGAGGTGACCTGGCATCAATCACAACGTAAGCAGAGGCAGGGCACACAAAGAATGGCTGTTACATTGTATTATATCCTCCAGTCACCTCCAGAGCTGCAGTCACTATTCTGCTGTTACATTGTGTCTTATCCTCCAGTCACCTCCAGAGCTGCGGTCACTATTCTGCTGTTACATTGTGTCTTATCCTCCAGTCACCTCCAGAGCTGCGGTCACTATTCTGCTGTTACATTGTGTCTTATCCTCCAGTCACCTCCAGAGCTGCGGTCACTATTCTGCTGTTACATTGTGTCTTATCCTCCAGTCACCTCCAGAGCTGCGGTCACTATTCTGCTGTTACATTGTGTCTTATCCTGCAGTCACCTTCAGAGCTGCAGTCACTATTCTGCTGTTACATTGTGTCTTATCCTCTAGTCACCTCCAGAGCTGCAGTCACTATTCTGCTGTTACATTGTCTTATCCTCCAGTCTCCTCCAGAGCTGCGGTCACTATTCTGCTGTTACATTGTGTCTTATCCTGCAGTCACCTCCAGAGCTGCAATCCCTATTCTGCTGTTACATTGTGTCTTCATCTGTGCTCTACAACCCCTATAGGACACTTCTTTGTGTAGTGCATTATGTCTGTCAGTTCAGAGTCGTCAGATTCCATGTGACAGAAGAATTGTGAGTGCAGCTCTGGATGTGATGGGGTTAGCAGCTTCTCCTGTAGAAAGGTGTAGTCGGGTGCAGGTGTTGTGTCATCATCTTCTCATCTGCGCTTTTGCTTCTTCCTTGCAGATTCTGAGCACAGCACCAGCTCGGACACTGAGGTCCTGGCGGAGAGGACATCCTGCTCCTATGAGAGCTGCCCGGATCTGGCTCCTTCTCGAGTCCCCGACCCTCAGCCGTTATCTGTGTCTTCTATGGACGAGATCCAAGTGGAGCTGCAATGTGCCGACCTGTGGAAGAGGTTCCATGACATCGGGACGGAGATGATCATCACCAAAGCCGGCAGGTGAGCGCCCGACAACCTGACACCAGAGGGGTCATATACTGCTGATATAGTGGGATAAGAGGTGTAAGATCCAGTCACTGGTGATCTATTGGGAAAATGGCGCTTATCGAAAGGAGTAATATCCATGTCTTTGTGATCTAGTGGATTTATGCATCTTCCTGATGGCCTAGAGGTGTAATGTCCAGACCCTTGTGATCTAGTGGATTTATGCATCTTCCTGATGGCCTAGAGGTGTAATGTCCAGACCCTTCTGATCTAGTGGATTTATGCATCTTCCTGATGGCCTAGAGGTGTAATGTCCAGACCCTTGTGATCTAGTGGATTTATGCATCTTCCTGATGGCCTAGAGGTGTAATGTCCAGACCATTGTGATCTAGTGGATTTATGCATCTTCCTGATGGCCTAGAGGTGTAATGTCCAGACCCTTCTGATCTAGTGGATTTATGCATCTTTCTGATGGCCTAGAGGTGTAATGTCCAGACCCTTTTGATCTAGTGGATTTATGCATCTTCCTGATGGCCTAGAGGTGTAATGTTCAGACCCTTGTGATCTAGTGCATTTATGCATCTTCCTGATGGCCTAGAGGTGTAATGTCCAGACCCTTGTGATCTAGTGGATTTATGCATCTTCCTGATGGCCTAGAGGTGTAATGTCCAGACCCTTGTGAGCTAGTGGATTTATGCATCTTCCTGATGGCCTAGAGGTGTAATGTTCAGACCCTTGTGATCTAGTGCATTTATGCATCTTCCTGATGGCCTAGAGGTGTAATGTCCAGACCCTTGTGATCTAGTGGATTTATGCATCTTCCTGATGGCCTAGAGGTGTAATGTCCAGACCCTTGTGAGCTAGTGGATTTATGCATCTTCCTGATGGCCTAGAGGTGTAATGTCCAGACCCTTGTGATCTAGTGGATTTATGGATCTTCCTGATGGCCTAGAGGTGTAATGTCCAGACCCTTGTGATCTAGTGGATTTATGCATCTTCCTGATGGCCTAGAGGTGTAATGTCCAGACCCTTGTGAGCTAGTGGATTTATGCATCTTCCTGATGGCCTAGAGGTGTAATGTCCAGACCCTTGTGATCTAGTGGATTTATGCATCTCCCTGATGGCCTAGAGGTGTAATGTCCAGACCCTTGTGAGCTAGTGGATTTATGCATCTTCCTGATGGCCTAGAGATGTAATGTCCAGACCCTTGTGATCTAGTGGATTTATGCATCTTCCTGATGGCCTAGAGGTGTAATGTCCAGACCCTTGTGATCTAGTGGATTTATGCATCTTCCTAATGGCCTAGAGGTGTAATGTCCAGACCCTTGTGATCTAGTGGATTTATGCATCTTCCTGATGGCCTAATGGTGTAATGTCCAGACCCTTGTGATCTAGTGGATTTATGCATCTTCCTGATGGCCTAGAGGTGTAATGTTCAGACCCTTGTGATCTAGTGGATTTATGCATCTTCTTGATGGCCTAGAGGTGTAATGTCCAGACCCTTGTCTCCTGTGATTTAGTAGGATAATACTGTAACTCTTCCTGATGGCCCAGAAATGTCCAGTCCCCAGGGATCTAGTGGAGTAATGCTTCTCTTGATGGCCCCTGGAATCACTCACTCCGACGCGCGTTTTGCCTTCATATTGACCACTTCTTTAGGGAGAGGTGTTTAAACATATCAGGGATAGAACCTTAAATACTATGTCATGTGACCATATCCTCCCTCTATTTCTCCTTCATCGCCAGGGCGGGTGAGTTAGGCGCATGCTATGCAGCGCACATGCGACGGATTGCGGCATCGGGATTGGCGGAACACACCCTGAAGGTCCTGTACCACATATCTAATGCGGTCACATGACATAGTATTTAAAGTCCTATCTCTATGTTTAAACACCTCTCCCTGGAGAAGCAGTCAATATGAAGGTGAAACGCGCGTTGGAGTGAGTGATTCCAGTGTGCTACTTCTAAGTGTGGACAACTCTCCTATGGGTAAGCCTATGGGCTGATATATTTGTCCCCCTATAGATGCGGACTTTACCCATTAGGTGCACATGCCAGACTTTATGGCCATTGTACAGGGACTATATCAGTGCACGTATGCAGAGGATTATGTGCAGGGTCCCTCTTTCATAGAACACTCAGTTGTATGCACACTGGGGGTCTTGCGTCCCCCCACTGTCTGTACCATCTATGTGCAAGTTGTCTTACTGTATTTTTTGTTTTTCTTTAGATACTTGAAGTATCTGGTTTTATTGAACCTTTTGTTATAAATAAAAATTGGATATTTTTAAGCCTAAAAAGCTGCTTTTGCCCTCCTCCAACTCACTTATGGAATGGCTATGGGTAACTTACTAATGACTTGTGTATCGCCAACTCTGAGAATATCCAGATGTGTCTGTATAGAGAGCGGAGGGAAAAACCTGCAGATGTGTCTGTATAGAGAGCAGAGGAAAAACCTGCAGGTGTGTCTGTATAGAGAGCGGAGGGAAAACCTGCAGATGTGTCTGTATAGAGAGCGGAGGGAAAAACCTGCAGATGTGTCTGTATAAAGAGCGGAGGGGAAAACCTGCAGATGTGTCAGTATAGAGAGCAGAGGGAAAAACCTGCAGATGTGTCTGTATAGAGAGCAGAGGAAAAACCTGCAGATGTGTCTGTATAGAGAACAGAGGGAAAAACCTGCAGATGTGTCTGTATAGAGAACAGAGGGAAAAACCTGCAAATGTGTCTTTATAGCGAGCAGAGGGGAAAAACCTGCAGCGGTGTCTTTTTTTAAATTTGGTGTCATCAGCAAAGACTGACACGTTACTCTCAGTCCCATCCACAAGGTCATTAATACGGAGATTAAAAAGAATTGGTCCTAGCACAGATCCCTCTGGCCCCCACTGCTCCCAGTACAGTATAGTGCCACCCTGCCCAGGAGATTTGAAAATATTTAATTTACTCAGACACAGGTGTACTTCTTCTTGTGTTAAATTAGTTATATCGGGGGAGGGCAGATGGATTTTTGACTTGTTGAATGATCCCTGGGACAGTCCGTTCATTGGTGAACACTGATGAAAAGTGCCTGTTTAATATATCAACCTTTGCTTTGTCCTCTATAATTATACTTTCTGTATTCTCAGCCTTCAAGATTTTAAACGCCCTTTGTTTTTGTTTTATTATACTTTGTACAGTCTTATTTATCCATAGTGGTTTTTTAATTCCAGGATATTTTCTTACCAGAGGGTATAAGTTTTTTACAGGACTCTAGCAGTATATCCTTAAACTTACCCCATTTATGTTCAGTATCCCCAGTTACCATGACTTTGTCCCAATCTACACATTTAGGCGGGCTTTGCATGTTGCGACATCGCAAGCCGATGCTGCGATGTCGCACGCTATAGTCCCCGCCTCCGTCTCAGGTACGATATCTTGTGATACCTGCCGTAGCGAAAATTATTGCTACGCCAGCTTCACATGCACTCACCTGCCCTGCGACCGTCGCTCTGGCCGGCGACCCACCTCCTTTCTAAGGGGGCGGGTTGTGCGGCGTCAGAGCGACATCACTCGGCAGGCGGCCAATAGCAGCGGAGGGGCAGAGATGAGCAGGATGTAAACATCCCGCCCACCTCCTTCCTTCCGTATAGCCGCCAGCGGCAGGTAAGGAGATGTTCCTCGCTCCTGCGGCTTCTCACACAGCGATGTGCTGCCGCAGGAATGAGGAACATCATGGTACCTGTCTCTGCATCGGCATTGTGGAAATGTCGGAGAATACAGCGATGATACGACAACGACGCTTTTGCGCTTGTTCATCGTATCAAAAAGTTTTTACACACTACAACATTGCAAGTGACGCCGGATGTGCGTCACTTTCGATTTGACCTCACCGACATCGCACCTGCGATGTCGTGATGTGCAAAGCCGGCCTTAAGTTCTTCCCTTAATGTGTTGAAATCAGCTTTCCTAAAATTCAATTTTTTAGCATTTCCCTGTGAAATGTTCTATTGAATATTACATTGAAGCTTCACATACTGTATTATGATCGCAGGTGCCCAAGTGCTCCCGGACCTGTACATCTCAGACTGTATCTGCTCTATGTGACAGGACCAGATCCTGCAGATTATCTCCCCTGGACGGCTGATCTGTCATCTGAGAGATGTAATTGTCTTGAATTGTAGAAAATAACTGGAGAGTTGAAATCCCCCAAAATAAGCACCTTATTATTAATATTATTATTATTATTATTATTATTATTATTTGCAGCCCTTTTACCTGGAACACAAGTCATGCACAGTACATGTGATGTAGTATCCATGACATGTGATCCAGTGGTGTAGTATCCATGACATGTGATCCAGTGGTGTAGTATCCATGACATGCAATCCAGTGATGTAGTCTCCATGACATGTGATCCAGTGGTGTAGTATCCATGACATGTAATCCAGTGGTGTAGTATCCATGACATGTAATCCAGTGGTGTAGTATCCATGACATGTGATCCAGTGGTGTAGTATCCATGACATGTAATCCAGTGATGTAGTCTCCATGACATGTAATCCAGTGATGTAGTATCCATGACATGTGATCCAGTGATGTAGTATCCATGACATGTGATCCAGTGATGTAGTATCCATGACATGTAATCCAGTGATGTAGTATCCATGACATGTGATCCAGTGATGTAGTATCCATGACATGTAATCCAGTGATGTACTATCCATGACATGTAATCCAGTGGTGTAGTATCCATGACATGTAATCCAGTGATGTAGTATCCATGACATGGGATCCAGTGATGTAGTATCCATGACATGTGATCCAGTGATGTAGTATCCATAACATGTGATCCAGTGGTGTAGTATCCATGACATGTGATCTACTGGTGTAGTATCCATGACATGTAATCCAGTGATGTAGTCTCCATGACATGTGATCCAGTGGTGTAGTATCCATGACATGTAATCCAGTGATGTAGTATCCATGACATGTGATCCAGTGGTGTAATATCCATGACATGTAATCCAGTGATGTACTATCCATGACATGTAATCCAGTGGTGTAGTATCCATGACATGTAATCCAGTGATGTAGTATCCATGACATGGGATCCAGTGATGTAGTATCCATGACATGTGATCCAGTGATGTAGTATCCATAACATGTGATCCAGTGGTGTAGTATCCATGACATGTGATCCAGTGATGTAGTATCCATGACATGTGATCCAGTGGTGTAGTATCCATGACATGTAATCCAGTGATGTAGTCTCCACGACATGTGATCCAGTGGTGTAGTATCCATGACATGTAATCCAGTGGTGTAGTATCCATGACATGTGATCCAGTGGTGTAGTATCCATGACATGTAATCCAGTGATGTAGTCTCCATGACATGTAATCCAGTGATGTAGTATCCATGACATGTGATCCAGTGGTGTAGTATCCATGACATGTAATCCAGTGATGTAGTCTCCATGACATGTAATCCAGTGATGTAGTATCCATGACATGTGATCCAGTGATGTAGTATCCATGACCTGTGATCCAGTGATGTAGTATCCATGACATGTGATCCAGTGATGTAGTATCCATGACATGTAATCCAGTGATGTAGTATCCATGACATGTAATCCAGTGGTGTAGTATCCATGACATGTAATCCAGTGATGTAGTATCCATGACATGGGAACCAGTGATGTAGTATCCATGACATGTGATCCAGTGATGTAGTATCCATAACATGTGATCCAGTGGTGTAGTATCCATGACATGTGATCCAGTGATGTAGTATCCATGACATGTAATCCAGTGATGTAGTATCCATGACATGTGATCCAGTGATGTAGTATCCATGACATGTGATCCAGTGGTGTAGTATCCATGACCTGTGATCCAGTGGTGTAGTATCCATGACATGTAATCCAGTGATGTAGTATCCATGACATGTAATCCAGTGGTGTAGTATCCATGACATGTAATCCAGTGATGTAGTATCCATGACATGTGATCCAGTGATGTAGTATCCATGACATGTGATCCAGTGATGTAGTATCCATGACATGTGATCCAGTGGTGTAGTATCCATGACATGTAATCCAGTGATGTAGTATCCATGACATGTAATCCAGTGATGTAGTATCCATGACATGTAATCCAGTGGTGTAGTATCCATGACATGTAATCCAGTGATGTAGTATCCATGACATGGGATCCAGTGATGTAGTATCCATCACATGTGATCCAGTGATGTAGTATCCATGACATGTGATCCAGTGGTGTAGTATCCATGACATGTGATCCAGTGATGTAGTATACATGACATATGATCAAGTGGTGTAGTATCCATGACCTGTGATCCAGTGATGTAGTATCCATGACATGTAATCCAGTGGTGTAGTATCCATGCCATGTGATCCAGTGGTGTAGTATCCATGATATGTAATCCAGTGGTGTAATATCCATGCCATGTGATCCAGTGGTGTAGTATCCATGACATGTAATCCAGTGATGTAGTATCCATGCCATGTGATCCAGTGGTGTAGTATCCATGATATGTAATCCAGTGATGTAGTATCCATGACATGTGATCCAGTGGTGTAGTATCCATGACATGTAATCCAGTGATGTAGTATCCATGACATGTGATCCAGTGATGTAGTATCCATGACATATGATCCAGTGGTGTAGTATCCATGACCTGTGATCCAGTGATGTAGTATCCATGCCATGTGATCCAGTGGTGTAGTATCCATGACATGTAATCCAGTGATGTAGTATCCATGCCATGTGATCCAGTGGTGTAGTATCCATGACATGTAATCCAGTGATGTAGTATCCATGCCATGTGATCCAGTGGTGTAGTATCCATGACATGTGATCCAGTGGTGTAGTATCCATGACATGTGATCCAGTGATGTAGTATCCATGACATATGATCCAGTGGTGTAGTATCCATGACATGTGATCCAGTGGTGTAGTATCCATGACATGTGATCCAGTGATGTAGTATCCATGCCATGTGATCCAGTGGTGTAGTATCCATGACATATGATCCAGTGGTGTAGTATCCATGACCTGTGATCCAGTGATGTAGTATCCATGACATGTGATCCAGTGGTGTAGTATCCATGACATGTAATCCAGTGATGTAGTATCCATGCCATGTGATCCAGTGGTGTAGTATCCATGACATGTGATCCAGTGGTGTATTATCCATGACATGTGATCCAGTGATGTAGTATCCATGACATATGATCCAGTGATGTAGTATCCATGACATGTGATCCAGTGGTGTAGTATCCATGACATGTAATCCAGTGATGTAGTATCCATGACATGTAATCCAGTGATGTAGTATCCATGACATGTAATCCAGTGGTGTAGTATCCATGACATGTAATTCAGTGATGTAGTATCCATGACATGGGATCCAGTGATGTAGTATCCATCACATGTGATCCAGTGATGTAGTATCCATGACATGTGATCCAGTGGTGTAGTATCCATGACCTGTGATCCAGTGATGTAGTATCCATGACATGTAATCCAGTGGTGTAGTATCCATGCCATGTGATCCAGTGGTGTAGTATCCATGATATGTAATCCAGTGGTGTAATATCCATGCCATGTGATCCAGTGGTGTAGTATCCATGACATGTAATCCAGTGATGTAGTATCCATGCCATGTGATCCAGTGGTGTAGTATCCATGATATGTAATCCAGTGATGTAGTATCCATGCCATGTGATCCAGTGGTGTAGTATCCATGACATGTAATCCAGTGATGTAGTATCCATGCCATGTGATCCAGTGGTGTAGTATCCATGACATGTGATCCAGTGGTGTAGTATCCATGACATGTGATCCAGTGATGTAGTATCCATGACATATGATCCAGTGGTGTAGTATCCATGACATGTGATCCAGTGGTGTAGTATCCATGACATGTGATCCAGTGATGTAGTATCCATGCCATGTGATCCAGTGGTGTAGTATCCATGGCATATGATCCAGTGGTGTAGTATCCATGACCTGTGATCCAGTGATGTAGTATCCATGACATGTGATCCAGTGGTGTAGTATCCATGACATGTAATCCAGTGATGTAGTATCCATGCCATGTGATCCAGTGGTGTAGTATCCATGACATGTGATCCAGTGGTGTAGTATCCATGACATGTGATCCAGTGATGTAGTATCCATGACATATGATCCAGTGGTGTAGTATCCATGACCTGTAATCCAGTGATGTAGTATCCATGCCATGTGATCCAGTGGTGTAGTATCCATGACATGTAATCCAGTGATGTAGTATCCATGCCATGTGATCCAGTGATGTAGTATCCATGCTATGTGATCCAGTGGTGTAGTATCCATGACATGTAATCCAGTGATGTAGTATCCATGACATGTGATCCAGTGGTGTAGTATTGTCGCGGGCGGAGGAGGGGACGCTGCACTCTCCCACTGCTCGGGTCTGGCTGCTGCTGCTCGGTGGTGGCTCGAGCGGTGGGCCGGATCCCGGGGACTCGAGCGGCGCTCCTCACCCGTGAGTGAAAAGGGTGGGTTTTGATTGTGGGGATTTATTGTTATTGTCCGTGACGCCGCCCACGGTTGTGGTGATAATGGTGACACCACCGCTGCTCTGGACGGGGGATCCCGGGAGCGGTGACAGGGAGCAGCTTTGTTGTTAGTTCTCCCCTCCGTGGGTAGGGGGTTGGTTGTCCCGGGGCCTGGTGATGGGGTAGGGATGGATGGCAGACGGGTTACGGGGCCTGGTGAGGTGCAGGGTCGCGGGGGCAGCGCTGTGCCGCACGGCACGGTGGTACTCACTCAGCCAATGATGAACACAGAGTCTCCGGTAACACAAACGGCTGGATGGACGGATCCCACAGACGGCTGCGGTGTTTCTCCTCCCGGCAGGTTGATGGTGACTGCCTTTCCCTGCACCTATGTACTGTAAACGGTTCCGATGGGTTCCCACCGGTAACCCGCTCCCCAGCTTGGATGTGGGCTGGAGGAGCCCCTTTTGCCCGCAGGCTCTGGCCCTGGTAACTTTAGCCTTGGCGGTGGCGGTGTTTCCCTCTCTCGGTTGGACGGTTGCCTTCTGACAGGACTTGGCTGCTGGGAAACCCAGGAGGTTCCCTTCACTAACGGATTTGGCAAATTCACGGCGACTCCTAGCCTTGCCGGGGTCCGCAAGCCCCTGCCAGATGGTGCTGACTTCTCTTTGTGTACCGGTCCGGTACCGCCGGGCCACCGCCCGTCCACGGTCCTTACGGTAAACTCCGATAGCCACTCCTGCAGACGGTCACCACCGTCTGCCAACCTTGCTGATCCGTCCGGGCCACACACCCGGACCAACTTCAGGCTGCTTAACTGCCACTTTACTCCTTCCACTTTCAACTCTCAAACTCATCTCTCACCACTCCTCAACTCTATCTGCCTGCTTTTCCCGCCTCCAGGGCTGTGAACTCCTCGGTGGGCGGGACCAACCGCCTGGCCCACCCCCTGGTGTGAACATCAGCCCCTGGAGGAAGGCAACAAGGGTTTTGTGTCTGACTTTGGTGTGCCTGACCGGGAGTGTGGGGTGTGTTGGTGTTCTTCTCTGTGGCCCCTGGCTTGTTCAGGGCGCCACAGTATCCATGACATGTAATCCAGTGATATAGTATCCATGACATGTGATCCAGTGGTGTAGTATCCATGACATGTGATCCAGTGATATAGTATCCATGACATGTGCTCCAGTGGTGTAGTATCCATGACATGTGATCCAGTGGTGTAGTATCCATGACATGTGATCCAGTGGTGTAGTATCCATGACATGTGATCCAGTGATGTAGTATCCATGCCATGTGATCCAGTGGTGTAGTATCCATGACATGTGATCCAGTGGTGTAGTATACATGACATGTGATCCAGTGATGTAGTATCCATGCCATGTGATCCAGTGATGTAGTATCCATGACATGTGATCCAGTGGTGTAGTATCCATGACATGTGATCCAGTGATGTAGTATCCATGCCATGTGATCCAGTGGTGTAGTATCCATGACATGTAATCCAGTGATGTAGTATCCATGACATGTGATCCAGTGGTGTAGTATCCATGACATGTGATCCAGTGATGTAGTATCCATGACATGTGATCCAGTGGTGTATTATCCATGACATGTGATCCAGTGGTGTAGTATCCATGACATGTGATCCAGTGATGTAGTATCCATGCCATGTGATCCAGTGGTGTAGTATCCATGACATGTAATCCAGTGATGTAGTATCCATGACATGTAATCCAGTGATGTAGTATCCATGCCATGTGATCCAGTGGTATAGTATCCATGACTTCTAACCCAGTGGTGTAGTATCCAGGACTTGTGATCCATTGGTATAGTATCCATTAACTGTGATCCAGTGGTGTAATATCCATGACTTGTGATCCATCGGTATAGTATCCATGACTTGTGATCCAGTGGTGTAGTATCCATGCCATGTGATCCAGTGGTGTAGTATCCATGACATGGGATCCAGTGTAGTATCCATGACATGTGATCCAGTGTTATAGTATCCATGACATGTGATCCAGTGTTATAGTATCCATGACATGTGATCCAGTGTTATAGTATCCATGACATGTAATCCAGTGATGTAGTATACATGCCATGTGATCCAGTGGTGTATTATCCATGACATGGGATCCAGTGATGTAGTATCCATGACATGTGATCCAGTGTTATAGTATCCATGCCATGTGATCCAGTGTTATAGTATCCATGCCATGTGATCCAGTGGTGTAGTATCCATGACATGGGATCCAGTGATGTAGTATCCATGACATGTGGTCCACTGGTGTAATATCCATGACATGGGATCCAGTGATGTAGTATCCATGACATGTGATCCAGTGTTATAGTATCCATGACATGTGATCCAGTGATGTAGTATACATGACATGTGATCCAGTGTTATAGTATCCATGACATGTGATCCAGTGATGTAGTATCCATGACTTGTGGTCCAGTGTTATAATATCCACGACATGTGATTCAGTGATGTAGTATCCATGACATGTGATCCAGTGATGTAGTATCCATGATATGTGATCCAGTGATGTAGTATCCTTGACATGTGATCCAGTGATGTAGTATCCATGACATGTGATCCAATGATGTAGTATCCTTGACATGTGATCCAGTGATGTAGTATCCATGACATGTGATTCAGTGATGTAGTATCCATGACATGTAATCCAGTGGTGTAATATCCATGACATGTGATCCAGTGTTATAGTATCCATAACATGTGATCCAGTGTTATAGTATCCATGACATGTGATCCAGTGTTATAGTATCCATGACATGTGATCCTGTGTTATAGTATCCATGACATGTGATCCAGTGTTATAGTATCCATGACATGTGATCCAGTGATGTAGTATATTTGACATGTGATCCAGTGGTGTAGTATCCATGACATGTGATCCAGTGTTATAGTATCCATGCCATGTGATCCAGTGATGTAGTATCCATGACATGTGATCCAGTGGTGTAGTATCCATGACATGTGATCCAGTGATGTAGTATCCATGACATGTGATCCAGTGGTGTAGTATCCATGACATGTGATCCAGTGATGTAGTATCCATGACATGTGATCCAGTGTTATAGTATCCATGACATGTGATCCAGTGATGTAGTATCCATGACATGTGATCCAGTGTTATAGTATCCATGCCATGTGATCCAGTGTTATAGTATCCATGACATGTGATCCAGTGTAAAGTATCCATGATTTGTCATCCATTGGTGTATTTTCCATGATTTGTGATCCAGTGGTGTATTTTCCATGATTTGTAATCCAGTAGTGTATTTTTCATGATTTGTGATCCAGCGGTGTATTTTCCATGATTTGTGATCCAGTAGTGTATTTTTCATGTTTTGTGATCCAGTGGTGCATTTTCCATGACTTGTGATCCAGTGTTGTTGTTATGGAGACACGAGGGTCACCGATGCTCTCGTCCGCTTTAGGAAGACTTTATTGGGTTCCCATCAGACAACAGTATGTAGTACATTCCCTGCAAGGACATGAGATGGTGCAAGTGACAGAGTCTTCCCCTTCCTCTGGTTCCCCAGCATTCCAATTTTGGCGGGCACCCCATGAGAGGAGATGGCAGCAAGATTAGCTAGCCGATTGAGCAGAGCGAGGTATATGACCAGGTGATCAGACAGTCCAAACCTGAGTTCTCCAAATGGACTGTGTTGAGTAGTGGAGTAGTTCTCAAATCCACCAGCTAGAACCATGGTCCCTAGGCTGAAATCCTGTAGAATCACTGGTGATAGGAGCAGGCCCCTTTTTATATTTCTTAGCTCTCATTTCAGGCCATTGTCCCATAGGATTTGGGGGAGGTAATCAAGGCTGTTCCCTCACTGTTCGCTTGTCCAATTGTCCACCAGATAAAGCAGACTACTGCACCGCAGGGGGCTGATGCAACACGCAATCAGCAGGTATTTCACAAATTGGCAAACAAAAAAGACATTGGACAGTCCCACATGAAACAATGGCCGATGTCCCTTGACTCACCGAATAAAGGAACAATACGTCTGGCATAATTAAGAATAGTTCATCACCACACAAATGACCAGATATTCCTTATTAACCCTGAGTCATCTTATTCTTCCCCCTTTTTAAATAGTCCCATAGACTGCTGGATCCTGGGGAGGGTCACTGTTGACGGGGCTGCCAGACGTGATAGGCTGTTCCTAACCGTTGTCTGGCCGAGTACGGCTCGCAGTCCCGTATCTGATGCGTCTGTTTAACTAATGAACCGTTGGTGGATGTCGGAGCATTCAGGACCGGGCTCTGGGCTCGCTGGGTCTTCAGCTGGAGGAATGCGGGTCCAGATGAGGTTGTGGGTATATATATATATATACACTTTAGTGGTGAGGTCAGTGAGATTCTTGGCTACAGGACTGTAATTACGGATAATCTTTTGGTAATGATTTGTGGCCCCTAGGAATGCAAGGACCTGTTTTTGCTTGATTGGACAGGGCTACTGGGTAATGGCATCTAGCTCTGCTGTCTCAATAACTTGTGATCCATTGGTATAGTATCCATTACTTGTGATCCATTGGTATACTATCCATTACTTGCGATCCATTGGTATAGTATCCATTACTTGTGATCCATTGGTATAGTATCCATTACTTGTGATCCATTGGTATAGTATCCATTACTTGCGATCCATTGGTATAGTATCCATTACTTGTGATCCATTGGTATAGTATCCATAACTTGTGATCCAGTGGTGTAATAGCCATGACTTGTGATCCATTGGTGTAATAACCATGACTTGTGATCCATTGGTGTAATAACCATGACTTGTGATCCATTGGTATAGTATCCATGACTTGTGATCCATTGGTATAGTATCCATGACTTGTGATCCATTGGTATAGTATCCATTACTTGTGATCCATTGGTATAGTATCCATTACTTGTGATCCATTGGTATAGTATCCATAACTTGTGATCCATTGGTATAGTATCCATAACTTGTGATCCATTGGTATAGTATCCATAACTTGTGATCCAGTGGTGTAATAGCCATAACTTGTGATCCATTGGTATAGTATCCATAACTTGTGATCCATTGGTATAGTATCCATAACTTGGGATCTATTGGTATAGTATCCATAACTTGTGATCCAGTGGTGTAATAGCCATGACTTGTGATCCATTGGTGTAATAACCATGACTTGTGATCCATTGGTGTAGTATCCATGACTTGTGATCCATTGGTATAGTATCCATGACTTGTGATCCATTGGTATAGTATCTATGACTTGTGATCCATTGGTATAGTATCCATAACTTGTGATCCATTGGTATAGTATCTATGACTTGTGATCCATTGGTATAGTATCCATGACTTGTGATCCAGTGGTATAGGATCCATAACTTGTGATCCATTGGTATAGTATCTATGACTTGTGATCCATTGGTATAGTATCCATGACTTGTGATCCAGTGGTATAGGATCCATAACTTGTGATCCATTGGTATAGTATCCATTACTTGTGATCCATTGGTATAGTATCTATGACTTGTGATCCATTGGTATAGTATATATGACTTGTGATCCATTGGTATAGTATCCATGACTTGGGATCCATTGGTATAGTATCCATAACTTGTGATCCATTGGTGTAGTATCCATGACTTGGGATCCATTGGTATAGTATCCATGACTTGTGATCCATTGGTATAGTATCCATGACTTGTGATCCATTGGTATAGTATCCATTACTTGTGATCCATTGGTATAGTATCCATTACTTGCGATCCATTGGTATAGTATCCATTACTTGTGATCCATTGGTATAGTATCCATAACTTGTGATCCAGTGGTGTAATAGCCACGACTTGTGATCCATTGGTGTAATAACCATGACTTGTGATCCATTGGTGTAATAACCATGACTTGTGATCCATTGGTATAGTATCCATGACTTGTGATCCATTGGTATAGTATCCATCACTTGTGATCCATTGGTATAGTATCCATTACTTGTGATCCATTGGTATAGTATCCATTACTTGTGATCCATTGGTATAGTATCCATAACTTGTGATCCATTGGTATAGTATCCATAACTTGTGATCCATTGGTATAGTATCCATAACTTGTGATCCATTGGTGTAATATCCATGACTTGTGATCCATTGGTATAGTATCCATAACTTGTGATCCATTTGTATAGTATCCATGACTTGGGATCTATTGGTATAGTATCCATAACTTGTGATCCAGTGGTGTAATAGCCATGACTTGTGATCCATTGGTGTAATAACCATGACTTGTGATCCATTGGTGTAGTATCCATGACTTGTGATCCATTGGTATAGTATCCATGACTTGTGATCCATTGGTATAGTATCTATGACTTGTGATCCATTGGTATAGTATCCATGACTTGTGATCCAGTGGTATAGGATCCATAACTTGTGATCCATTGGTATAGTATCCATTACTTGTGATCCATTGGTATAGTATCTATGACTTGTGATCCATTGGTATAGTATATATGACTTGTGATCCATTGGTATAGTATCCATGACTTGGGATCCATTGGTATAGTATCCATAACTTGTGATCCATTGGTGTAGTATCCATGACTTGGGATCCATTGGTATAGTATCCATGACTTGTGATCCATTGGTATAGTATCCATGACTTGTGATCCATTGGTATAGTATCCATGACTTGTGATCCATTGGTATAGTATCCATGACTTGTGATCCAGTGGTATAGGATCCATAACTTGTGATCCATTGGTATAGTATCCATGACTTGTGATCCATTGGTATAGTATCCATGACTTGTGATCCAGTGGTATAGGATCCATAACTTGTGATCCATTGGTATAGTATCCATGACTTGTGATCCATTGGTATAGTATCCATGACTTGTGATCCAGTGGTATAGGATCTATAACTTGTGATCCATTGGTATAGTATCCATGACTTATGATCCATTGGTATAGTATCCATGACTTGTGATCCATTGGTATAGTATCCATGACTTGTGATCCATTGGTAAAGTATCCATGACTTGTGATCCATTGGTATAGTATCCATGACTTGTGATCCAGTGGTATAGGATCCATAACTTGTGATCCATTGGTATAGTATCCATGACTTGTGATCCATTGGTATAGTATCCATGACTTGTGATCCAGTGGTATAGGATCCATGACTTGTGATCCAGTGGTATAGGATCCATAACTTGTGATCCATTGGTATAGTATCCATGACTTGTGATCCATTGGTATAGTATCCATGACTTGTGATCCAGTGGTATAGGATCTATAACTTGTGATCCATTGGTATAGTATCCATGACTTATGATCCATTGGTATAGAATCCATGACTTGTGATCCATTGGTATAGTATCCATGACTTGTGATCCATTGGTAAAGTATCCATGACTTGTGATCCATTGGTATAGTATCCATGACTTGTGATCCAGTGGTATAGGATCCATAACTTGTGATCCATTGGTATAGTATCCATGACTTGTGATCCATTGGTATAGTATCCATGACTTGTGATCCAGTGGTATAGGATCCATAACTTGTGATCCATTGGTATAGGATCCATGACTTGTGATCCATTGGTATAGTATCCATGACTTGTGATCCAGTGGTATATAGGATCCATAACTTGTGATCCATTGGTATAGTATCCATGACTTGTGATCCATTGGTATAGTATCCATAACTTGTGATCCATTGGTATAGTATCTATGACTTGTGATCCATTGGTATAGTATCCATGACTTGTGATCCAGTGGTATAGGATCCATAACTTGTGATCCATTGGTATAGTATCCATTACTTGTGATCCATTGGTATAGTATCTATGACTTGTGATCCATTGGTATAGTATATATGACTTGTGATCCATTGGTATAGTATCCATGACTTGGGATCCATTGGTATAGTATCCATAACTTGTGATCCATTGGTGTAGTATCCATGACTTGGGATCCATTGGTATAGTATCCATGACTTGTGATCCATTGGTATAGTATCCATGACTTGTGATCCATTGGTATAGTATCCATGACTTGTGATCCATTGGTATAGTATCCATGACTTGTGATCCAGTGGTATAGGATCCATAACTTGTGATCCATTGGTATAGTATCCATGACTTGTGATCCATTGGTATAGTATCCATGACTTGTGATCCAGTGGTATAGGATCCATAACTTGTGATCCATTGGTATAGTATCCATGACTTGTGATCCATTGGTATAGTATCCATGACTTGTGATCCAGTGGTATAGGATCTATAACTTGTGATCCATTGGTATAGTATCCATGACTTATGATCCATTGGTATAGTATCCATGACTTGTGATCCATTGGTATAGTATCCATGACTTGTGATCCATTGGTAAAGTATCCATGACTTGTGATCCATTGGTATAGTATCCATGACTTGTGATCCAGTGGTATAGGATCCATAACTTGTGATCCATTGGTATAGTATCCATGACTTGTGATCCATTGGTATAGTATCCATGACTTGTGATCCAGTGGTATAGGATCCATGACTTGTGATCCAGTGGTATAGGATCCATAACTTGTGATCCATTGGTATAGTATCCATGACTTGTGATCCATTGGTATAGTATCCATGACTTGTGATCCAGTGGTATAGGATCTATAACTTGTGATCCATTGGTATAGTATCCATGACTTATGATCCATTGGTATAGAATCCATGACTTGTGATCCATTGGTATAGTATCCATGACTTGTGATCCATTGGTAAAGTATCCATGACTTGTGATCCATTGGTATAGTATCCATGACTTGTGATCCAGTGGTATAGGATCCATAACTTGTGATCCATTGGTATAGTATCCATGACTTGTGATCCATTGGTATAGTATCCATGACTTGTGATCCAGTGGTATAGGATCCATAACTTGTGATCCATTGGTATAGGATCCATGACTTGTGATCCATTGGTATAGTATCCATGACTTGTGATCCAGTGGTATATAGGATCCATAACTTGTGATCCATTGGTATAGTATCCATGACTTGTGATCCATTGGTATAGTATCCATGACTTTTGATCCATTGGTATAGTATCCATGACTTGTGATCCAGTGGTATAGGATCCATAACTTGTGATCCATTGGTATAATATCTATGAATTCTGATCCATTGGTATAGTATCCATAACTTGTGATCCATTGGTGTAGTATCCATTACTTGTGATCCATTGGTATAGTATCCATGACTTGTGATCCATTGGTATAGTATCCATGACTTGTGATCCAGTGGTATAGGATCCATAACTTGTGATCCATTGGTATAGTATCCATGACTTGTGATCCATTGGTATAGTATCCATTACTTGTGATCCATTGGTATAATATCTATGACTTGTGATCCATTGGTATAGTATCCATTACTTGGGATCTATTGGTATAGTATCCATGACTTGGGATCCATTGGTATAGTATCCATGACTTGTGATCCATTGGTATAGTATCCATAACTTGTGATCCATTGGTGTAGTATCCATGACTTGTGATCCAGTGGTGTAATAGCCATGACTTGTGATCCATTGGTGTAATATCCATGACTTGTGATCCATTGGTGTAATATCCATGACTTGTGATCCATTGATGTAGTATCCATAACTTGTGATCCATTGGTATAGTATCCATGACTTGTGATCTATTGGTGTAGTATCCATGACTTGTGATCCATTGGTATAGTATCCATGACTTGTGATCCATTGGTGTAGTATCCATGACTTGTGATCCAGTGGTGTAATAGCCATGACTTGTGATCCAGTGGGGTAATATCAATGACTTGTGATCCATTGGTATCGTATCCATAACTTGTGATCCATTGGTATAGTATCCAGGACTTGTGATCCATTGGTATAGTATCCATAACTTGTGATCCATCGGTATAGTATCCATAACTTGTGATCCATTGGTATAGGATCCATGACTTGTGATCCATTGGTATAGTATCCATGACTTGTTATCCAGTGGTGTAATATCCATGACTTGTGATCCATCGGTATAGTATCCATGACATGTGATCCAGTGGTGTAGTATCCATTACTTGTGATCCAGTGGTGTAATATCCATGACTTGTGATCCATCGGTATAGTATCCATGACATGTTATCCAGTGGTGTAGTATCCAGGACTTGTGATCCATTGGTATAGTATCCATTACTTGTGATCCAGTGGTGTAATATCCAGGACTTGTGATCCATTGGTATAGTATCCATGACATGTGATCCAGTGGTGTAGTATCCATTACGTGTGATCCATTGGTATAGTATACATGACTTGTGATCTATTGGTATAGTATCCATGACTTGTGATCCATTGGTGTAGTATCCATGACTTGTAATCCAGTGGTGTAATAGCCATGACTTGTGAGCCATTGGTGTAATATCAATGACTTGTGATCCATTGGTATAGTATCCATAACTTGTGATCCATTGGTATAGTATCCATTACTTGTGATCCATCGGTATAGTATCCATGACATGTGATCCAGTGGTGTAGTATCCATTACTTGTAATCTAGTGGTGTAATATCCATGACTTGTGATCCATCGGTATAGTATCCATGACATGTGATCCAGAGGTGTAGTATCCATGACTTGTGATCCAGTGGTGTAGTATCCAGGACTTGTGGTCCATTGGTATAGTATCCATTACTTGTGATCCAGTGGTGTAATATCCATGACTTGTGATCCATCGGTATAGTATCCATGACATGTGATCCAGTGGTGTAGTATCCATGACTTGGGATCCAGTGGTGTAGTATCCATGACTAGTGATCCATTGCTAAATTGTCTATGACTTGTGATCCTTTGTTGTAGTATCCATGACTTGTGATCCTTAGTTGTAGTGTTCATGATTGTGATCCTTTTTTGTAGTGTCCATGACTTGTGATCCTTTCTTGTAGTATCCATGATTTGTGATCCTTTGTTGTAGTATCCATGATTTGTGATCCTTTGTTGTAGTATCCATGACTTGTGATCCTTAGTTGTAGTGTTCATGATTTGTGATCCTTTTTTGTAGTGTCCATGACTTGTGATCCTTTGTTGTAGTATCCATGACTTTTGATCCTTTGTTGAAGTATCCATGACTTGTGATCCTTTGTTGTAGTAACCATGACTTGGGATCCTTTTGTTGTAGTATCTATAACTTGTGATCCTTTGTTGTAGCGTCCATGACTTGTAATCCAGAAGTATAATGTCCATGACTTGTGATCCTTTGTTGTATTATTATGATATATATTATTATGATGATTATTATTATGATATATATTATTATGATCCTTTGTTGTAGTAATCATGACTCATGATCCTTTTGTTGTAGTATCTATAACTTGTGATCCTTTGTTGTAGCGTCCATGACCTGTAATCCAGAGGTATAATTTCCATCCTTTGTTGTATTATCTATAACTTGTGATCCTTTGTTGTAGTAAACATGACTTGTGATCCTTTGTTGTATTATCTAGGACTTGTGATCCTTTGTTGTAGTATCCATGACTTGTGTTCCTTTGTTGTATTATCTATGACTTGTGATCCTTTGTTGTATTATCTAGGACTTGTGATCCTTTGTTGCAGCATCCATGACCTGTAATCCAGAGATATAATGTCCATGACTTTTGGCCAGTGGTGTATTTTTCATGACTTGTGATCCAGTTATCTGGTTCTATGATTTGTGATCTAGTGATTTTTTTTTCGATAGTTGGTGATCCATTTGTGTCTTTCCAGGTAAACAAATGATCTAGGGCAGATCAGGATTGGGTTTGATAATAACAATTTCAGTAGACATGCGCTTCCCAGTCTTTTCGTTGTTGGTGTGGTCCTCAGACATGACTTCTCCTGGAGGGACTACACTGACCTCCTGGACTTTTACCAAGAGACCTGATTTTGACAGGACAGTTTCAAGAACTGGGTTTAGCAAATCTTTGTCCTGATGTAGTCATTTCAGGGAAACTCCTGGCCATTTTGGCGTTGATTGGGAAGGGTCATTAATGCCCTAAATCTTGCTATGTAAATGTTGAGGCTGCTGATACTACCGAGCTCCTACTGGAAGAGGCGGGAGCCATCGAGAGTCCGGCTGTAAGACTCCTATACAAGGGCTGGGAAGGCGCTGAGGAAGATGTCAGACGTCTGGTCATGTGTTTACTTTAGTGAAAATGAAGACTGAAGTCTCGATGTGTTTATGAGGAGGTGAAATCTGGGAGGAATTTTCCTTTAATTTTGTATTTGCTATTCATAGATGTGAAGATGAAATAAGAGCTCAATCACTCACAAAGGATCGCTGATCCTCATTAACTGACTCGGGGCTGTTCCCTGGGAAGGAATAAGACGCTTTACTGCAAATGTGAGATCCTAATGGAATTCCTACCATTCTGACCACCACTGATCCCACTCCACCGATCAGACCCTGGAGAACCCGTCCATTACTGATCAGATTGTCAGGCACCTGTCCTGGCTCCAGTGCCGGGCCTCGCTCCGTCTGTGCTAGGGTAACCCAGCAAGCACCTTCATAGCATCACCCAATGTCTTTTAAGGCTGTGTGCTGCATGAGTATCTAGGTAGTATAGCAGTCTGACATGTTCTTCAAGGGGACGTCCACTTTCAATAGAGGGGTTCACAAAGTGTGTAAAGTATATCAAAGACTAACCTCGTCACGTGCTCCCCCTTCTGAGTTCTGCGCTGGATTCCCACCTGCTGTGGATAGACCAGGGACACTGTAGAGCAGTATGGGGAGGTGGTCATGGGCGAGGAATTGACTCGAGACGTCCCAAACACTACATGAAAGACTGGTCCTGACTGGGTGTGTGGACTTGTGTCGGCTGACCAGGACCGGAGGACATCTTTATCACCTGTTCATTTTAGAAAACAGTATTTTACTCAACGGTTCAACACACCAGATAGCGGCACATACCTTAAAACGGGCACATACCTTAGAACGGGCACATACCTTAGAGCTGGCACATATCTTAGAGCGGGCACATACCTTAGAGCGGGCACATATCTTAGAGCGGGCACATGCCTTAGAGCGGGCACATATCTTAGAGCGAGCACATATTTTAGAGCGGGCACATATCTTAGAGCGAGCACATATCTTAGAGCGGGCACATATCTTAGAGCGAGCACATATCTTAGAGCGGGCACATATCTTAGAGCGGGCACATATCTTAGAGCGAGCACATATCTTAGAGCGGGCACATATCTTAGAGCGGGCACATATCTTAGAGCGGGCACATATCTTAGAACGGGCACATACCTTAGAGTGGGCACATGCCTTAGAGCGGGCACATACCTTAGAGCGGGCACATATCTTAGAGCGAGCACATATCTTAGAGCGGGCACATATCTTAGAGCGGGCACATATCTTAGAGCGAGCACATATCTTAGAGCGGGCACATATCTTAGAGCGAGCACATATCTTAGAGCGGGCACATATCTTAGAGCGGGCACATACCTTAGAGCGGGCACATATCTTAGAGCGGGCACATACCTTAGAGCGGGCACATATCTTAGAGCGGGCACATACCTTAGAGCGGGCACATATCTTAGATCTCAGCTCCCGCTGGGTTGTTTCCGATCTTACTGGTCCTGTGAGTCCCAGCACAACCCGGCCTAACGCTCCAGGCCAAATCATGACAGTCACTTTCCTTTCCTGCATTTCCACGTCTCTTCTCATAGATAAGGGGGTAGACAGTAGTGTCAGAGAAGAGCCCTGCCCTTTCAGATGCTTGGGGGTCTCCGCCTGGGAAAGCTGACTTCGCTCACATACCAGTCCATCCTGACCAGTTATCTTTGAGGCTTAAGGCCCTGTCACACACAGAGATAAATCTTTGGCAGATCTGTGGTTGCAGTGAAATCATGGACATATTGTTCCATTTGTACACAGCCACAAACCTGGCACTGATTGTCCACAATTTCACTGCAACCACAGATCTGCCGCAGATTTATCTCTGTGTGTGACAGGGCCTTTAGGGCCTTGTTGCTAAGTCTTGTCCTCCAGACCCTCTGCCTGGGGCCACTTTGTTAGGAGGCCGGTCTCTACTCTTAGCATCATCTCATGTTCTGTGTCTCGGTCAACACATCATGATCACGCTATCTCCTATATGGTCTCCTTTCTCCTGTCACTAGTCACCCACTGCATGTGGCCTCGACGACCTACAGACTAGACTAGACAATGCTCATTCATAAAGATAGGTGAACAGTATGTGACCCTATACGGAATTAACTAGCCGAGTCTGAGCTCAGTATGACCCCAGTATGGGCCCAGTATGACCCCACTATGGGCCCAGTATGACCCCAGTCTGAGCCCAGTCTGAGCCCAGTATGAGCCCAGTATGACCCCAGTATGGGCCCAGTGTGACCCCAGTATGGGCCCAGTAGGACCCCAGTCTGAGCCCAGTCTGAGCCCAGTCTGAGCCCAGTATGAGCCTTGGTGGCCTATGTTCTTGAATAGAACTTTGACGCATTTCTCCCCCTTTAGTCTTCCAGGGCTTCATCAGGGGCTTCCCTGTGCTGGGGTCAGTGCCACAATCTTTCAGGCCAAGGATTTGGGCAATGCAGGCATCAATTCTACCTCTCACACACCCCGGTATATATACCCTGAGGTGGACATTTTGGCGCTAACTGGACAACGTCCATTCCATAGCTCCAGGTGCCTGTGTTTTCTATGGGAATGTCTGCTGGCGGCTTATCTCCAGAAATTGTCCATGTCGAGTGATATTTTCCCCAATACATTTTCTGTGGCTCCCATATCCATTACACTGTAGTCCGAATGCGTTGATATTGGTGAGTTTGAATGACATTGGCCTCATGTTTATGGGGCTTTACTGATCAGGCCCCAACCATGAAGACCCCGACCTGTCAGATCACTTCCACTCAGACCCTATCACTCCAATTCCTACTGATCAGACCCCTGCTGATGAGATACCAAGTGATTATATCTCAGCTCATCAGACCCCAATCAGAAATGTACCCATCAGGCTCTGAATAACCTCAAATATGGAGAGTAACCCCCAGAGCTGCACTCACAATTCTGCTGGCTGTCGCTTGGACTGGATGGAAGCTCTCCTTGTGGCTGCGCTGCTGGTGACGTTTCCACAGATCCAGTACTTTCCTCTACCGTGAAGAATGCGGCCCAGCAGGGAGTTTCTGTGCAGACTGGATCCAGCAGGAGGCAGCTGGCGGATGTGAAGTCCTCCAGCCCGAGAGCAAAGCGCAGACTTTTACAACCTCTCTTTATTTTACAGTTTCCTTGCGGTTGCTGAAGTTGTAGGGTAATGTGTAAAGGGATCCCCAATAGTAAACTGCAGGGAGGTGATAATCTGCACGTCTGGAAGAAAACACCAATTAGTCCAAACTTTAGTCCTGGCTGCCGACCCAGACCGTCTAGGTCAAAGATCATGGAAAAGCAAGAAAATAAAGGGCTGTGTTTGTGTAACCACATTAACCTTCCCTGGATACGACGTGTGTATCCCCCGATCAGACCCCGAGGCTCCACGATCTCCCCTGCAGGGAGGGAGGCTGAATGCGCCAACCCCACCGATTCAGCCTCAACCATTTATGATCATTTTCCATGGACTGACGATCAACAATGAAGAAGATTCTGGAAGCATTTGTCCATGGTGGATCGGTTTGGTGAATATTCTGTGGTTGGAAAGATGGAAACATTTATGATGAGTGAAAATGAGAGGAACGACGCCTTCTCCGAAAGCAACCACGACTTACTGATGGTCTGGACAGACCCATGAAGAGTCTGAGGAACCTCAACCGCATTACGTCCCAGCATGGCTAAATCACAGGGCATCTCCGTGTCCACTAGGCTCTACTTTTGCCAGAGGATGTATGTGTCTCCCTCTGGCCCCTTTGGATAACAAGGAGGAGTTGGGTGTCCCAGGACTGACCCAGTAATGGTATGATGAAGAGAGAAGGCAACAGAAGGGTGGTCAGAAAGGTGAGAACGTGCCAACCTCTGACACTAGAGGATAGTGGGGTATCCGGATCTCACCGGGATTTACAACCACCAAAACAGACAATGATTTTGAGACTCTTTCAGAATTGACCTCCCAGGTTTCACAAGGAGAATAACGTTTTTGGGGAACTTATTCCAATTCTTCCACATCATCGTCTTTGTTGACTTTCCACCACTGATGCTGACCACATACTCGACCAGAACTGGGAAAGGCACAATTCACAGCTCCCCAAATATCAGAGACGAAGACCCAGTGTCCCTGTCATATTCCATATAGCGAAAAAGAGAAAACTGAAACAACTTAGGGGATCTACAGTATATCACAAAAGTGAGTACACCTCTCACTTCGATACAATGTACAGTAGTCAGTGTGCAGCTTGTAGAACAGTGTAAATTTAATGTCCTCTAAATCACCCAACACACAGCCATTACTGGCAATTAAAGGGACAAATTGTGTCCTAAGTTTGAATATTTTGTGTGGCTGCCATTATTTTCCAAGACGGCCTTATTAGAGCCACTGGATCCTCTTCCATCCTCCATGACGAAATGGCTGCACTCATACGTCTATTCTGAGCAGATGACCTCTGGATATGACGCTGAGCTCGTGCAGCCAGCTTCTGTGGTCAGCCATGGTAAGGACTGCTCTGAGTGGATTCTGTCTGGTTATACCGCTGTATGGTCTTGGTCACCATACTGCAGCTCTGGATCAGGGTGGTGACAACCTCCTTATAACCTCGGCCATCTTTATGGAAAGAAACAACTTTTTTTCTGATCCTCAAAGAATTTTTTGCTATGAGGAGCCATGCTGAATTTTCAGTGACCACACGAGTGTGAGTGATAACACCGAATCTAACACACCTGCTCCTTCATTCACACTGGAGACCTTGTAACACTAATGAGTCACATGACACCGGGGAGGGAGAATGGCTAAGTGGGCGCAAATTGGTCATTTTCACTTAGGGGTGTACTCACTTTTGTTGCAGCGGTTTAGACAGTAATGGCTGTGATGAGTTATTTACACAGTTATTCAAGCTGCGCACTGACACTGTACATTGTATCACAGGGTCAGATCTGCAGTCATGTCCCAGGAAAAGATATAAAGGGGATGCACAAGTCAATTATGCTAAGTGAGTATACAGACGAAACAGCAGAAACTCCCTGCAGCTCCTCTAATGTAACACATTTCCCTGCCTGTTTTATCACAGGAGGGAATGTTTCTCCCAAGTCACCAATCCTGTGTCTCATCATAAATCGAGTCAATGAGGTCAGTGCTTAAATGTCACTGACGTGATTTATGATGAGTCATAGGACAGGTGACATGACAGAAACACTCATTCCTGTGATAAAACAGCCAGGGGACTGTGTCACCTTGGGCAGTCACAGCAGTGATACAAGTATTGTCTGTATACTTATCATAAGTGACTTTTGATTCAAACTGCACATCAGAGTTCTTGCCACCTCCTTTCCCTTCAGCTCAAAAATATTTCCAGAATTCCTCCTTTCCTCAACCTGAAATCTACAAAAATGTTAGGGCGGCCCTCATCATCCCCCACCTCCTCCTCTGTGGTCCTATGGCTAACAATCTCGTACCTCTCCAGTCTGTCTTTAAAGGGGTATTCCCATCTCCAGGATCCTATCCCTTTATGTAGTAGGTTTATTATTAATAATAATAATAATAATAATAATAATAACAACAATAATAATAACAATAATAATAGCAAATACCTCAAAATATAGTGTAGTTCTCCTGATATAGGCATGTCTCTTACCTCTTGTGCAGGGCATTGCAGCTTAGGTATCCATAGTTACGTCCACTTCTCTTGCGTAGCTCACATCTTCTGGAATTCTGTTCTCCAACACGTCCAATTATTCACGACAACTCACCACCACTGAAGCTGCTGCCACAACACTACCAGAGCTGCTGCCTCACCACTGCTGGGGCTGCTGCCACCTCACCACCACTGGAGCTGCTGCCTCACCACTTCTGGAGCTGCCACCTCACCACCACCGGAGCTGCCACCTCACCACCACTGGAGCTGCTGCCTCACCACTGCTGGAGCTGCCGCCTCACCACCACCAAAGCTGCTGCCACCTCACCCCTGCTGGAGCTACTACCTCACAACTGCCAGAGCTGCTATCTGACCACCACTAAAGCTGCTGCCTCACCACCATTGGAGCTGCCAGCTCACCACCACCAGAGCTGCTGCCACCTCACCATGCTGGAGCTACTACCTCACCAGTGCCAGAGCTGCTGCCTCACCACCACTGAAGCTGCTGCCTCACAACCACAGAAGCTGCTGCCTCACCACCACCGAAGCTGCTGCCTCACCACCACTGAAGCTGCTGCCTCACCACCACTGAACCTGCTGCTTCACCGCCGCCAGAGCTGCCACCTCACCATCACCGGAGTTGACGCCTCACCACTGCTCGGGCTGCCGCCTCACCACCACTGAAGCTGCTGCCACCTCACCACCACCAAAGCTGCTGTCTCACCACTACTGGATCTGCTGCCTCACCACCACAGAAGCTGCTGCTTCACCACTACTGGAGTTGCTGCCACCTCACCCACCACTGAAGCTGCTGCCTCACAATCACTGGAGCTGCTTCCTTACCACTGCCAGAGCTGCCGCCTCACCACCACCGGAGCTGTCACAACCCCCCTGACCTACTGTGTCTGGTCATTGTAATTTGTATGTTGTATGTAACCACCTCATATGTATAGATATGGGGGATCAATGCTGCTCAGCAATAAAAATAATAATAATAATAATAATAATAATGCAATGTCTTCATTAAAATGCCCTTTGTTGTGGGATATCCCTTTACGATGAACATTATCCCTTTACTCACATCAAATGTGAGTGGAAACACGTGAACCTCTTAGGTGGAGCGTGCGGGGGAGATCCTCTCATAGACCCCGACTGATCACATGGCAGGTAGACCTCAAAGGACCTCATAGGAAGACTCCATTTTTGGGGTGAAATTTTGTCCAATTTACCTTTTTTCTATTTTTGTGTTACAATACACAGAGAAAATAATCCTGTGTATAACACAACGTGTAACTGCAATAATTATCTGGGGAAATACTTCCTTTCTGGGACAATTTGAGGGGCACCAACACTTTTGCCATGACTGTGTATAAATCCGTGTATTGCGTCCTTGTCCTCGGTGCTGACCTGTTTGATTTTCTTGCAGGCGAATGTTCCCGGCGATGAGAGTGAAGATCTCGGGGCTGGATCCTCACCAGCAATATTACATCGCGATGGACATTGTGCCTGTGGATAACAAGAGATACAGGTGAGACGGACGCCGCACGGGGGGGGAGAAGCCATTATTGTCACAAGGGTTCATCTATACACTGTGTCTTCTACGACCTCCATGTATGTGTCGCGGGCGGGGAGGAGGGTGTCAGCACACCGCGCTCACCCCTTCTGCTCGGGTCCGGCAGCTGCTCCTGGTGGCTCGAGCTGTGGGCCGGATCCCGGGGTTTCTCGAGCGACACTCCTCGCCCGTGAGTGAAAGGGGGGTGTTTGTGGTTGGATGTGGGGATTGTTATAGTTCGTGACGCCACCCACGGTTGTGGTGATTGCACCACCGCTGCTCAATATGGGGGTCCCGGGGATGGTGATGCGGAGCAGCCAGGTGTTGTGTTGCCCCTCCGTCGGTAGGGGTTGGTGATCTTGGGGCCCGGTGATGAGATGTAGAGTGTAGGGCGCAGGGACGCGGGGGCAGCGCTGTGCCTTGCGGCACTATGGTACTCACTCAGCCTGACACACGGACACAGTTTGTACGGTAAACCAACGGCTGGTAGGACGGTCCCACAGACGGCTGCACCTGCACTCCCGGTAGGTGACGGTGATGTCCCTCTTCCTTGCACCTGTGTTGACTGATGGTAGCGATGGATTCCCTCCGGTTACCCGCTCCCCGACTGCAATCTGGGCCGGAGGAGCTCTACACTTTGCCCGCAGGCGCTGGCCCTGAGAAACTGGTGCCGTGGCGGTGGCGGTGTCTCTCCAATACGGGTTGGGCTGTTGCCTTCAATCGGGACTTGGTTGTTGGGGGATCTGCGTCCCCGTCACTGACGGATTTGGCAAATCTGGCGACTCCTAGCCTTGCCGGGGTCCGAGAGGCCCCTGCCCTGGTGCTGACTGTCCTTCGGAACACTGCTCCAGACCACCGGGCACACAGCCAACGGGGTCCTTCCAGGAACTTCCAAACGGTCCCACTCCAGACAGTCACCGCCGTCGCTGACCTTGCTGATCTGGCCCTACACAAAGCTGGACCCTTCAGGCTTTCTTTCTTCACTGTCACTTTTCTTGCTTTCCTCCTTTACTACTTTCACTTTCCTGTTGACTTTTGCCTGTCTAGACTACTCCTCCACTCCTTCCACTTCCTCCTCCCTGACTAGACTGCACTCCAGCCCTGCCTGGGCTACTCTGCCTGGTTTCTTCCCGCCTCCAGAGCTGTGAGCTCCTTGGTGGGCGGAGCCAACCACCTGGCCCACCCCCTGGTGTGCATCATCAGACTCCTGGAGGAAGGCAACAAGGATTTGTAGGTTAGCTGTGATGAGCCTACCTGGAGTGTGGGGTGTGGTGGTGTTGTGACCTGTGTCCCCTGGCTTGCCCAGGGCGACACATATGACAATACTCAGCAGAGTTCAGAGAGTTTTCAGTGACTCAGTCAGCGAGCGCACTGTGCCTGCCGCTCTGTAGCCTTTACCTCTTCTCCTGAACTCCTTCATACCAGTACGATACATTTCTCATGGCTAGCCGGGATTCTGGCATCATTTTTTATTTGTACCAGAAGCTTCCATTGATGTGTCTTTCCTGTCTTCCTCCAAAGTCTTCTCTACTCTTCAGACCCTTCTCACCTTTTCCTATCTCCTATAATGTCCTCTTTCTACTTCTGCAACATCAAGACTTCTCTGCCCTTATTCAAACTCCCCTGTCCCCCTCCAGACTCCCCTGTCCCCCTCTAGACTCCCCTGTCCCCCTCTAGACTCCCCTGTCCCCCTCCAGACTCCCCTGTCCCTCTCTAGACTCCCCTGTCCCCCTCTAGACTCCCCTGTCCCCCTCCAGACTCCCCTGTCCCCCTCCAGACTCCCCTGTCCCCCTCTAGACTCCCCTGTCCCCCTCTAGACTCCCCTGTCCCCCTCTAGACTCCCCTGTCCCCCTCTAGACTCCCCTGTCCCCCTCTAGACTCCCCTGTCCCCCTCCAGACTCCCCTGTCCCTCTCTAGACTCCCCTGTCCCCCTCTAGACTCCCCTGTCCCCCTCCAGACTCCCCTGTCCCCCTCTAGACTCCCCTGTCCCCCTCCAGACTCCTGAATTCTCCTCTAGACTCCCCTATCCCCCTCTAGACTCCCCTATCCCCCTCTAGACTCCCCTGTCCCCCTCTAGACCTCTCTGTCCCCCTCCAGAGCCCTCTCTCTGCTCTAAAATCCTCTGTTCGTCTCCAGATGCCTCTGTCCTTTTCCAGACGCATATGTCCCCTCATGACATTTCTGTCTTCTCTGTCCCTCTTCTGTGCACCCCAAAGCTCCCCTATCCCCTTCAAACCCCTCTGCCCCCTCCTGACTTTTCTGTGCCCCTGTCCTCTCCAGAGCCCTATGTCCCCTCTGTCCTCCTCCAAACCCCTCTGTCCTCCTCCAGATTCCTCTGTCCCTTCATAACATTTCTGTCTCCTCTGTTTTGGCTCCTCTTTCTGTAGCGCCCTTGAAGCCTTCAGGGTTCTACAAGGTTCTGCATCCCCACCAGGATGCAGGGCCTACCCCCTTAGGGACCCAGAACCCCAGTGGCGGTAACACCAAAAACCCAGGTGATCCCAGTTTTCCCCGACAATCCCCCATACAATGGTACCTAGGTAGGGTGGGTCCAATGGATGGCCGCCTAGAGGTGGAGCCACTCCAGTCCACTAGTTGACCAGGTGGGAGGGGCAGACTGTGGAGAATAGTCAGTGGTAGTCTAGGAGAGAGTTGACAGAAGAGATGTCCTGACTTGGGTTAACGGTGACCTGGTACCCAGGAGAGGTAGTTGCCAGTGGAGTACGGTGGAGTACTCCCAGAACTACGCACTGATGGGGTACAGGACCCTAGGACAGGAAAGAGCTCCAGGCCGACCTGTTAACACCTGCACAGCGAGGAGACCATCAAGGACCTCGCTGACCCTAAATAATCCAAAGACTCAGTAGCAAAGGGAGAACCCGGGGACAGGACCAGAAACTCCAACCCCATAGGGCTCACACTACCGTCAGGCGGACAGAAGTGGACAAACCACAGACCGGGGACCCCCAGTGTTCTATACCACGGGGACCCACTTACCAGAGACAGGTGCAGGGGAAGAAGGTACCAGAGAACCAGACTGGCATTGGGACGAAGGGAACCTGGAGACGAAACCAGTTAACATCCAAGTGAGTAAACCAGTTGCACTGAATACCTGTCTGGACTCCTTCTTCCGACGCTCACCGCACCATACACCCGCTGGGGCAATACCCTACTTGCGGAGGGTCTACCATACTAGCCGCCAATACCACCAGTCCCCGTAGAGACACTCTGCAGCGGCGGCTCCCAACATTTAGCCTGACTTCCTTCTGACACTCCTGACCTCCCCTTAACCAACCCCCCAAGTGGGCGACCCTATTCCACTCAGGCCGTCCACTGATGTGTCTGGTGGGTGTGGTGCAGAGTGTACCTAGGACTTTACTAGCTGTTGTCAGCAACACCATGTAGTTGGGGACCCACAACCAAGGAGGAGGCGGATATTGCACAGAAGGGCAGATTGCACAATACCCTGTGACGACCTGATAGGCCAGGGCGTCACACTTCCTTGTCCTCTTCAGACTCCTCTATCTTCTCCAGACTCCTCTGTCCTTTCCAGGCCCTCTTGTTGTCTCCACACTCCTCTGTCCTCTCCAGACTCTTCTGTCCTCTCCAGACTCCTCTGTCCTTTCTACACTCCTGTCATCTATACCGTGTGCAGAATTATTAGGCAAGTTGTATTTTAGAGGATTTTTTTTTATTATTGATTGTTCTCAATCAACCAAAAAGACTCATAAATATCAAAGCTTAATATTTTTGGCAGTTGGAGTGGGGTTCTTTAGATTTGGCTTCTTAGGAGGATATCTGTTTGTGCAGGTAACTATTAAGGGTACTTTACACGCTGCGATCTCGCTAGTGAGATCGCAAGCGATCGTACCCACCCCCGTCGGTTGTGCGACATGGGCAAATCGTTCCCCGTGGTGCACAACCTCGCTTACACCCGTCACACGCACTTACCTGCCCTGCGACGTCGCTCTGGCCGGCGATCCGGCTCCTTTCTAAGGGGGGCGGTTTGTTCGGCATCACAGCGACATCACACGGTAGGCGTCCAATAGAAGCGGAGGGGCGCAGATGAGCGGGACGTAACATCCCGCCCACCTCCTTCCTTCCGCATTGCCGGTGGCGGCAGGTAAGGAGATGTTCCTCACTCCTGCGGTGTCACACACAGCGATGTGCGCTGCCGCAGGAACGACAAACAACATCGCTAATAAGCAGAGAACGATTTTTAGTTTCAGGACGACCTCTCCACGGCAAACGATTTTGACTGCTTTTGCGATCGTTTAAGGTCGCTCATAAGTGTCACACACTGCGATCTCGTTAATGACGCCGGATGTGCGTCACAAACACCGTGACCCCGACGATAATTCACTAACGATATCGCAGCATGTAAAGCCCCCTTTACTGTGCAGAATTATTAGGCAACTTAATAAAAACCAAATCTATTCCCATGTCACTTGTTTATTGTCACCAGGAAACCAATATAACTGCACAACATATAGAAATAAACATTCCTGACATAAACAAAACCCAAAAATGAGTGCCCAATATCGCCCCCTTTCTTACTGATGACACTCAGCAGCCTCCATCCATAGATTCTGTCATTGCTTGATCTGTTTACCATCAACATTACGTGCAGCAGCCTCCAGACACCACAGCCTCCAGCCACCACAGCCTCCAGACACCGCAGCCTCCAGACACCACAGCCTCCAGACACCGCAGCCTCCAGACACCGCAGCCTCCAGACACCGCAGCCTCCAGACACCGCAGCCTCCAGACACCGCAGCCTCCAGACACCACAGCCTCCAGACACCACAGCCTCCAGACACCACAGCCTCCAGCCACCACAGCCTCCAGCCACCGCAGCCTCCAGACACCGCAGCCTCCAGACACCGCAGCCTCCAGTCACCGCAGCCTCCAGCCACCGCAGCCTCCAGCCACCGCAGCCTCCAGCCACCGCAGCCTCCAGCCACCACAGCCTCCAGCCACCACAGCCTCCAGCCTCCACAGCCTCCAGCCTCCACAGCCTCCAGACACCACAGCCTCCAGCCACCACAGCCTCCAGCCACCGCAGCCTTCAGCCACCGCATCCTCCAGACACCACAGCCTCCAGACACCACAGCCTCCAGCCTCCACAGCCTCCAGACACCACAGCCTCCAGCCACCACAGCCTCCAGCCACCTCAGCCTCCAGCCACCGCAGCCTCCAGCCACCACAGCCTCCAGCCTCCACAGCCTCCAGCCACCACAGCCTCCAGCCACCACAGCCTCCAGCCACCGCAGCCTCCAGCCACCGCAGCCTCCAGCCACCATAGCCTCCAGACACTGCTCCCAGAGGTGGACTGTTTTCCCTCCCTGTAGATCTCACATTTTATGAGGGACACAGGTTCTCTATGGGGTTCAGATCAGGGGAACACGGGGGCCATGTCATTATTTTTTCCTCTTTTAGACCTTTACTGGCCAGCCACGCTGTGGAGTAGTTGGATGCATGTGATGGAGCATTGTCCTGCAGGAAAATCATGTTTTTCTTGAATGATAGCGACTTCTTCCTGTACCACTGCTTGAAGAAGTTGTCTTCCAGAAACTGGCAGTAGGTCTGGGAGTTGAGCTTCCTCCATCCTCAACCCGAAAAGGTCCCATAAGTTGATCTTTGATGATGCCAGCCCATACCAGTACCCACCTCCACCTTGCTGGCGTCTGAGTCGGAGTGGAGCTCTCTGCCCTTTACTGATCCAGCCTCTGGCCCATCCATCTGCCCATCAAGAGTCACTCTCATTTCATCAGTCCATAAACTTGTGAAGAATCAGTCTTCAGATATGTCTTGGCCCAGTCTTGAGGTTTTATCTTCTGTTTCTTGGTCAGAGGTAGTGGTTTTCAGCCTTCCTTACCTTTGCCTGTCCCTGAATATGGCACACCTTGTGCTTTTTGATACTCCAGTAACGTTTCAGCTGTGAAATATGGGCAAACTGGTGGCAAATGGCATCTTGGCAGCTTCACGCTTGATTTTCCTCAATTCATGGGAAGTTATTTTGCGCCTTTTTTGCCCAGCGCTTCTTGCGACCCTCTTGGCTATTTGCCATGAAACGCTTAATTGTTCGGTGATCGCGCTTTAAAAGTTTGGCAATTTCAAGACTGCTGCGTCCCTCTGCAAGACATCGCACAATATGGACTTTTCAGAGCCCGTCACATCTCTCTTCTGACCCATTTTACCAAAGGAAAGGAAGTTGCCTAATAATTAAGCACGCCTTATATAGGGTGTTGATGTCATTACACCGCACCCCTCCTCATTACAGAGAGGCACATCACCGGATTTACTTCATTGGTAGTTGGCTCTCAGCCTATACAGCGCGGAGTAGGACGACATGTATAAAAAGTGTCATGTGATCACAATACGCATTTGTGTAATAATTCTGCACACAGTGTACACACTCCTGTCCTCTCCAGACTCCTCTATCTTTTCTATTCCCCTCTGTTCTCTCCATATTAATCGGTCCTCTCTTCACTCTTCTGTCCTCTCCACTATTCCCCCTGTACTCCCCACACTCCTCTATTCTCTCCAGACTCCTCTGTCCTCTCTACACTCATGTCATTTCCACACTCTTCTGTCCTCTCCAGACTCCATTGTCCTCTTCAGACTCCACTATGTTCTCTGGACTCCCTCTTCCTCTCCAGACTCTCTTGTCCTCTCCAGATCCTCTTGTTGTCTCCACACTCCTGTGTCCTCTCCTCACTCCTGTCCTCTCCAGACTCCCTTGTCCTCTCCAGACTCCCTTGTCCTCTCCAGACTCCCTTGTCCTCTCCAGACCCTGTTATTGTCTCCACACTCTGTCCTCTCCTCAATCATCTGTCCTCTCCAGATTCTCTTGTCCTCTCCAGATTCTCTTGTCCTCTCCAGACTCTCTTGTCCTCTCCAGACTCCCTCGTCCTCTCCAGACTCCCTCGTCTTCTCCAGACTCTCTTGTCCTCTCCAGACTCCCTTGTCCTCTCCAGACTCCCTTGTCCTCTCCAGACTCTCTTGTCCTCTCCAGACTCCCTTGTCCTCTCCAGACTCCCTTGTCCTCTCCAGACTCTCTTGTCCTCTCCAGATTCTCTTGTCCTCTCCAGACTCCCTTGTCCTCTCCAGACTCCCTCATCCTCTCCAGACTCCCTCGTCTTCTCTAGACTCTCTTGTCCTCTCCAGACTCCCTCGTCCTCTCCAGACTCCCTCGTCTTCTCCAGACTCCCTTGTCCTCTCCAGACCCTCTTATTGTCTCCACACTCTGTCCTCTCCTCGATCATCTGTCCTCTCCAGATTCTCTTGTCCTCTCCAGATTCTCTTGTCCTCTCCAGACTCTCTTGTCCTCTCCAGACTCCCTCGTCCTCTCCAGACTCCCTCGTCTTCTCCAGACTCTCTTGTCCTCTCCAGACTCCCTTGTCCTCTCCAGACTCCCTTGTCCTCTCCAGACTCCCTTGTCCTCTCCAGACTCCCTTGTCCTCTCCAGACTCTCTTGTCCTCTCCAGATTCCCTTGTCTTCTCCAGACTCTCTTGTCCTCTCCAGACTCCCTTGTCCTCTCCAGACTCCCTTGTCCTCTCCAGACTCCCTTGTCCTCTCCAGACTCCCTCGTCCTCTCCAGACTCCCTCGTCTTCTCCAGACTCTCTTGTCCTCTCCAGACTCCCTTGTCCTCTCCAGACTCCCTTGTCCTCTCCAGACTCCCTTGTCCTCTCCAGACTCTCTTGTCCTCTCCAGACTCCCTTGTCCTCTCCAGACTCTCTTGTCCTCTCCAGATTCTCTTGTCCTCTCCAGACTCCCTTGTCCTCTCCAGACTCCCTCGTCCTCTCCAGACTCCCTCGTCTTCTCCAGACTCTCTTGTCCTCTCCAGACTCCCTCGTCCTCTCCAGACTCCCTCGTCTTCTCCAGACTCCCTTGTCCTCTCCAGACTCCCTTGTCCTCTCCAGATTCTCTTGTCCTCTCCAGACTCCCTTGTCCTCTCTAGAGTCCCTCGTCCTCTCCAGACTCCCTCGTCTTCTCCAGACTCTCTTGTCCTCTCCAGATTCTCTTGTCCCCTCCAGACTCTTCTGTCCTCTCTAAACTTTTTTTTCGGCCTACGGCTGCCATTAGGGCTTCCATACACATGAGTAATAATGGAGAGAGTGAACCGATATTGATTAGACCTATGATTTCACATTCTGGTCTATGTCACAGCGACTGTCCAGGCTGTGACTGATCGCCCCTTCACCTCTTCAGACTCCATTATTCAGGGGAGATATTGACCCTGTACATTCCTATGGATATGCAGTGTCTCAGAGTCGGTCCTGTTTCCTTCTTTTTCAGATATGTCTATCACAGCTCCAAATGGATGGTGGCTGGGAACGCCGACTCCCCGGTTCCTCCCCGTGTTTACATCCATCCGGACTCTTTAGCCTCCGGGGACACTTGGATGAGGCAGGTTGTCAGCTTCGACAAGCTCAAACTCACCAACAATGAGCTGGACGATCAAGGACATGTAAGTGCTGCCTGGTCCTCAGACTTTGTAAATGAATGTGGACACTTCTCACACAGGCCATTATTACATGTTGCATAGTCATTCGGGGAGATAGGCGGCTGAGTCCACTCAATGTCATGTCATTGTAGCTAACTGCATTGGATACGACCCTGCATGCCTCTTAATGCTCCATTGGTCTGTGTTTGGATACAGGGAATAATACCATGACTCCCGTGTATGTGGTTACAGATTATCCTGCACTCCATGCACAAGTACCAACCGCGTGTCCATGTCATTCGCAAGGACTTCAGCAGCGAGTTGTCTCCAACCAAGTCCGTTCCAGCAGGAGAAGGAGTGAAGACGTTCAACTTTCCCGAGACTGTGTTCACCACCGTGACCGCCTACCAGAACCAACAGGTGAGACCTCCGGCCGAGAGTCGGGGCTCCTCATTGCCGTCACCGGAGTGTGCTGCAGAATCAGTAATTCAGGATTATTGTGTTATTAGCATTCAGTGAGTCACGGCTGTTGTTTTGTTCCAGATTACAAGGCTGAAGATTGACAGGAACCCCTTTGCCAAAGGATTCCGAGACTCAGGAAGAAACCGGTATGTCAGAGAATTAGCGTGTAGGCCAAAGCTGAGGTTTCTTGGCTCCAGATCTTTCCTGGGATCATTTAGCAAACACATTTTCTTCTTAAAAAAAAGAAAAAAAAAATCGTAAAATGATATTTTTATGTTGGTTTGGTTGAAGATTGTCATGAGAGGAACGTCTGTGTGGACTCAGATCAAACACGAAGACGTATCCATTCATCAAGCCCCGGCCCTTCTCCTCACCCCTTTGTGCAACCACAAAATCTGAGGCGAACGGTCAATGAGCCACCGCTTACCTCCAACTCCATGGAGAGTTAATAAAAGAAGCAGTTGTTAGAGTATTTAAGCCCGGATCATTACTAAATCTAAACCAAGGATTTTTTTTTATCATTTTTATTTCTGTGAGTTGATTCTTACTTTTCCTCCTTGGAATTTCCTTACACATTTCGTATACGTAAACTATATAAAGATTATATAAAACATATGTGACTGATTAGAGATTGGTTCATAATAGAGAAAACATAAACCTTTATTTATAGACTAGGCCATGCATGTTTCCATAGACCCCCTTGTAGATGGATCCATGCATGTTTCCATAGACCCCCTTGTAGATGGGTCCATGCATGTTTTCATAGACCTCCCTGTAGACAGGTGCATCCATGTAAGTCATAGACCCCCTTGTAGAAGGGGCCATCCATGTTTCCATAGACCCCCTTGAAGATGGGTCCATCCATGTAAGCCATAGACCCCCTTGTAGATGGGTCCATCCATGTTAGCCATAGACCCCCTTGTAGCTGGTCCATCCATGTTTCCATAGACCTCCTTGTAGGTGGGTCCATCTATGTAAGCCATAGACCTCCTTGTAGATGGGTCCATCCATGTAAGCAATAGACCCCCTTGTAGATGGGTCCATCCATGTTAGCCATAGACCTCCTTGTAGATGGCTCCATCCATGTTTCCATAGACCTCCCTGTAGATGGGTCCATCACTGTAAGCCATAGACCTCCCTATATACCAGTACATCCATGTAAGCCATATATCTACTTGTAGATTAGTCCATCCATGTTTCTATAGACCTATCTGTAGATGGGTCCATCCATATAAGCCATAGACATCCTTGTAGATGGGTCCATCTATGTTTCCATAGACCTCCCCGTAGACCAATCAATCCATATAAGCCATAGAACTCCTTGTAGATGGGGCCATTCATGTACACCATAGACCTCCCGGTAGACCAGTACATCCATGGAAGGCACAGACCTCCTTGTAGATGGGTCCATCCATGTATCCATAGACCTCCCTGTAGACAAGTCCCTCCATGTAAGCCATAGGCTTTCCTGTAGACGAGCACATCCATGTAAGCCATAGGTCTCCTTGTTTTACTTGTTCAAGGGTCCATCCATGTAAGCCATAGACCTTTTTGTACATGGGTCTATCCGTGTAAGCCATAGACCTCAATGTAGACCAGTATATCCATGTAAGACATAGACCCCTTTGTAGATGGGTCCATTTATGTAAACCATAGACTTTCATACAGATGGGTCCATCCATGTAAGCCATAGACATTCTTGTAAACGGATCCATCGATGTAAACTATAGACCTCCCCGTAGACCAGTACATCAATGTAAGCCATAGACCTCCCTGTAGACTGGTTGATCCATTTAAGCCATAGATCTCCATTGTGGACCAGTCCATCTATGTAAGCCATAGAACTCCACTTAAGACTATTTCATCCAAGTAAACTTTAGACCACTGTAGACTATTTCATCCATGTAAACCTTTGATCTCCATTGCAGATCATTCCATCAATGTAAACCATAGACCTCCATTGTAGACCAGTCTCTCCATGTAAACCATAGACATCCATTGTAGACTGGTTGATCTATGTAAGCCATAGATAGTAGACCACCCTATCCATGTTATCCTTAGACCATGTTGTAGACCAGACCATCCATGTAATACTTTCCTGGTGTCACAGGCTTGGTGCTCTTGTGGTTTTCGGCAGTCTGATTGTTATTGAGAGCTGTGCTGGTGATATTAGTGATCATCATCGCAGTCTGGGACCTCGTATATTAGTGCTGTTATTGGGCGTCCACTTATCAGTCATTATGGAGACCTCGGCTTTACACGTCCCGGGCTTCACGTTGGCTTCATTATAAGCAGAGCAGGTTAAAAATAGTTAAAACCAGACCTTGTCATGTTAGATTTCTCCTTCTTCCTGGAGATGGGATGCAGAGTATGTGGTGCGGGACCGGCAGTCAATAAAATCCCACTTTAATTGCCTACAGCGTTCTGAAAATAACTCAAAGTATCTGCAGTAGAAGAGTGGTCTGGCCTATAAATACTCCGCACCATAAAGCAGATTACTGCGAGAGGTGAATACTGATAAATCTGGACGGTTGGGATTTGCCGGAGACGTTGGGCAGCGCTGTAATACATGTCTTAATAACAGAGGATTAGGAGGCATGGCTGGCCGTAACATATGGCTAATTTCTACTGATACTCAACATACACATGAATGGCGGCTATAAAGCCCAGGAATCACTCTCAGGTTGTCACAATCACATTTAACAAAGAATTTATTTTTTAACACCTTTTCCTATAATCACATGTTTTGTGTATTGTCTGGAGGTGGATAAGGGGCCGCAAAATAAAAGACGGGGGCTTAAAGGAAATCTCCACTTTTACAACAGTTGATCCCTTCATAGACAGTGAAACAACTTTGTAAATACTTTGTCTGATTTCTGACTACAATGCGATCTGTGACCAAGGTGAAGCCATCTTCAGATACCTTCATTAGAGGATATATCGTTAGGTGGAGGGCCTCTGCCATGTTCCCAAGGTCTTGGTGTGGTGCTGAACCCCTTATTCCTCTAGGTCTAGGATATATCGTTAGGTGGAGGGCCTCTGCCATGTTCCCAAGGTCTTGGTGTGGTGCTGAACGCCTTATTCCTCTAGGATATATAGTTAGGTGGAGGGCCTCTGCCATGTTCCCAAGTTCTTGGTGTGGTGCTGAACGTCTTATTCCTCTAGGATATATAGTTAGGTGGAGGGCCTCTGCCATGTTCCCTAGTTCTTGGTGTGGTGCTGAACGCCTTATTCCTCTAGGATATATAGTTAGGTGGAGGGCCTCTGCCATGTTCCCAAGTTCTTGGTGTGGTGCTGAACGTCTTATTCCTCTAGGATATATTGTTAGGTGGAGGGCCTCTGCCATGTTCCCTGTTTCTTGGTGTGGTGCTGAACGCCTTATTCCTCTAGGATATATTGTTAGGTGGAGGGCCTCTGCCATGTTCCCTAGTTCTTGGTGTGGTGCTGAACGCCTTATTCCTCTAGGATATATTGTTAGGTGGAGGGCCTCTGCCATGTTCCCAAGTTCTTGGTGTGGTGCTGAACACCTTATTCCTCTAGGATATATAGTTAGGTGGAGAGCTTCTGCCATGTTCCCAAGGTCTTGGTGTGGTGCTGAACGTCTTATTCCTCTAGGATATATAGTTAGGTGGAGGGCCTCTGCCATGTTCCCAAGGTCTTGGTGTGGTGCTGAACGCCTTATTCCTCTAGGACAGGGTTCCCCAACTCCAGTCCTCAAGGCCCACCAACAGTGCATGTTTTCAGGATTTCCTTAGCATTGCACTGCTGTTGGAACCAGCACCTGGGCAGGTAATTACATTATCACCTGTGCAATACTAAGGAAATCCCAAAAACCTGCACTGTTGGTGGGCCTTGAGGACTGGAGTTGGGGAACACTGCTCTAGGATATATAGTTAGGTGGAAAGCCTCTGCCATGTTCCCAAGTTCTAGGTATGGTGCTGAACGCCTTATTCCTCTAGGATATGTAGTTAGGTGGAGGGCCTCTGCCATGTTCCCAAGTTCTTGGTGTGGTGATGAACACCTTATTCCTCTAGGATATATAGTTGGGTGGAGGGCCTCTGCCATGTTCCCAAGTTCTTGGTTTGGTGCTGAACACCTTATTCCTCCAGGATATATCGTTAGGTGGAAAGCCTCTGCCATGCTCCCAAGGTCTTGGTTTGGTGCTGAACGCCTTATTCCTCTAGGACAGTGTTTCTCAACTCCAGTCCTCAAGACCCACCAACAGATCATGTTTTCAGGTTTTCCTCAATGTTAGACAGGGAATAATTCCATCACCTGTGCAACATTAAGGAAATCCTGAAAACCTGATTGAGGAAAACCTGAAAACATGATATGTTGGTGGGTCTTGAGGACTGGAGTTGAGAAACACTGCTCTAGGATATATAGTTAGGTGGAGGGCCTCTGCCATGTTCCCAAGTTCTTGGTGTGGTGCTGAACGCCTTATTCCTCTAGGATATATAGTTAGGTGGCGAGCCTCTGCCATGTTCCCAAGTTCTTGGTGTGGTGCTGAATGCCTTATTCCTCTAGGATATATAGTTAGGTGGAGGGCCTCTGCCATGCTCCCAAGTTCTTGGTGTGGTGCTGAACGCCTTATTCCTCTAGGATATATCGTTAGGTGGAGGGCCTCTGCCATGTTCCCAAGGTCTTGGTGTGGTGCTGAACGTCTTATTCCTCTTGGATATATAGTTAGGTGGAGGGCCTCTGCCATGCTCCCAAGGTCTTGGTGTGGTGCTGAACGCCTTATTCCTCTAGGATATATCGTTAGGTGGAGGGCCTCTGCCATGCTCCCAAGGTCTTGGTGTGGTGCTGAACGCCTTATTCCTCTAGGATATATCGTTAGGTGGAGGGCCTCTGCCATGCTCCCAAGGTCTTGGTGTGGTGCTGAACGCCTTATTCCTCTAGGATATATCGTTAGGTGGAGAGCCTCTGCCATGCTCCCAAGGTCTTGGTGTGGTGCTGAACGCCTTATTCCTCTAGGATATATAGTTAGGTGGAGGGCCTCTGCCATGCTCCCAAGGTCTTGGTGTGGTGCTGAACACCTTATTCCTCCAGGATATATCGTTAGGTGGAGAGCCTCTGCCATGCTCCCAAGGTCTTGGTGTGGTGCTGAACGCCTTATTCCTCCAGGATATATTGTTAGGTGGAGGGCCTCTGCCATGCTCCCAAGGTCTTGGTGTGGTGCTGAACGCCTTATTCCTCTAGGATATATCGTTAGGTGGAGGGCCTCTGCCATGCTCCCAAGGTCTTGGTGTGGTGCTGAACGCCTTATTCCTCTAGGATATATCGTTAGGTGGAGGGCCTCTGCCATGCTCCCAAGGTCTTGGTGTGGTGCTGAACGCCTTATTCCTCCAGGATATATCGTTAGGTGGAGGGCCTCTGCCATGCTCCCAAGGTCTTGGTGTGGTGCTGAACGCCTTATTCCTCTAGGATATATAGATAGGTGGAGGGCCTCTGCCATGTTCCGAAGGTCTTGGTATGGTGCTGAACGCCTTATTACTCTAGGATATATAGATAGGTGGAAAGCCTATGCCATGCTCCCAAGGTCTTGGTGTGGTGCTGAACGTCTTATTCCTCTTGGATATATAGTTAGGTGGAAAGCTTCTGCCATGTTCCCAAGTTCTTGGTATGGTGCTGAACGCCTTATTACTCTAGGATATATAGTTAGGTGGAGAGCCTCTGCCATGCTCCCAAGGTCTTGGTGTGGTGCTGAACGTCTTATTCCTTTAGGATATGTAGTTAGGTGGAGAGCCTCTGCCATGTTCCCAAGGTCTTGGTGTGGTGCTGAACGTCTTATTCCTCTAGGATATATAGTTAGGTGGAGAGCCTCTGCCATGCTCCCAAGTTCTTGGTGTGGTGCTGAACGTCTTATTCCTCTAGGTTATATAGTTAGGTGGAGGGCCTCTGCCATGTTCCCTAGTTCTTGGTGTGGTGCTGAACACCTTATTCCTCTAGGATATATAGTTAGGTGGAGGGCCTCTGCCATGCTCCCAAGTTCTGGTGTGTGGTGCTGAACGCCTTATTCCTCTAGGATATATAGTTAGGTGGAGAGCTTCTGCAATATTCCCAAGTTCTAGGTATGGTGCTGAACACCTTATTCCTCTAGGATATATAGTTAGGTGGAGGGCCTCTGCCATGTTCCCAAGGTCTTGGTGTGGTGCTGAACGCCTTATTCCTCTAGGATATATAGTTAGATGGAGGGCCTCTGCCATGTTCCCAAGTTCTTGGTGTGGTGCTGAACGCCTTATTCCTCTAGGATATATCGTTAGGTGGAGGGCTTCTGCCATGTTCCCAAGTTCTTGGTGTGGTGCTGAACACCTTATTCCTCCAGGATATATTGTTAGGTGGAGGGCCTCTGCCATGTTCCCAAGTTCTTGGTGTGGTGCTGAACGCCTTATTCCTCTAGGATATATAGTTAGGTGGAGAGCCTCTGCCATGTTCCCAAGTTCTTGGTGTGGTGCTGAACGCCTTATTCCTCTAGGATATATAGTTAGGTGGAGGGCCTCTGCCATGCTCCCAAGGTCTTGGTGTGGTGCTGAACACCTTATTCCTCCAGGATATATCGTTAGGTGGAGGGCCTCTGCCATGTTCCCAAGTTCTTGGTGTGGTGCTGAACGCCTTATTCCTCTAGGATATATCGTTAGGTGGAGGGCCTCTGCCATGCTCCCAAGTTCTTGGTGTGGTGCTGAACGCCTTATTCCTCTAGGATATATCGTTAGGTGGAGGGCCTCTGCCATGTTCCCAAGTTCTAGGTATGGTGCTGAACGCCTTATTCCTCTAGGATATGTAGTTAGGTGGAGGGCCTCTGCCATGTTCCCAAGTTCTTGGTGTGGTGATGAACACCTTATTCCTCTAGGATATATAGTTGGGTGGAGGGCCTCTGCCATGTTCCCAAGTTCTTGGTTTGGTGCTGAACACCTTATTCCTCCAGGATATATCGTTAGGTGGAAAGCCTCTGCCATGCTCCCAAGGTCTTGGTTTGGTGCTGAACGCCTTATTCCTCTAGGACAGTGTTTCTCAACTCCAGTCCTCAAGACCCACCAACAGATCATGTTTTCAGGTTTTCCTCAATGTTAGACAGGGAATAATTCCATCACCTGTGCAACATTAAGGAAATCCTGAAAACCTGATTGAGGAAAACCTGAAAACATGATATGTTGGTGGGTCTTGAGGACTGGAGTTGAGAAACACTGCTCTAGGATATATAGTTAGGTGGAGGGCCTCTGCCATGTTCCCAAGTTCTTGGTGTGGTGCTGAACGCCTTATTCCTCTAGGATATATAGTTAGGTGGCGAGCCTCTGCCATGTTCCCAAGTTCTTGGTGTGGTGCTGAATGCCTTATTCCTCTAGGATATATAGTTAGGTGGAGGGCCTCTGCCATGCTCCCAAGTTCTTGGTGTGGTGCTGAACGCCTTATTCCTCTAGGATATATCGTTAGGTGGAGGGCCTCTGCCATGTTCCCAAGGTCTTGGTGTGGTGCTGAACGTCTTATTCCTCTTGGATATATAGTTAGGTGGAGGGCCTCTGCCATGCTCCCAAGGTCTTGGTGTGGTGCTGAACGCCTTATTCCTCTAGGATATATCGTTAGGTGGAGGGCCTCTGCCATGCTCCCAAGGTCTTGGTGTGGTGCTGAACGCCTTATTCCTCTAGGATATATCGTTAGGTGGAGGGCCTCTGCCATGCTCCCAAGGTCTTGGTGTGGTGCTGAACGCCTTATTCCTCTAGGATATATCGTTAGGTGGAGAGCCTCTGCCATGCTCCCAAGGTCTTGGTGTGGTGCTGAACGCCTTATTCCTCTAGGATATATAGTTAGGTGGAGGGCCTCTGCCATGCTCCCAAGGTCTTGGTGTGGTGCTGAACACCTTATTCCTCCAGGATATATCGTTAGGTGGAGAGCCTCTGCCATGCTCCCAAGGTCTTGGTGTGGTGCTGAACGCCTTATTCCTCCAGGATATATTGTTAGGTGGAGGGCCTCTGCCATGCTCCCAAGGTCTTGGTGTGGTGCTGAACGCCTTATTCCTCTAGGATATATCGTTAGGTGGAGGGCCTCTGCCATGCTCCCAAGGTCTTGGTGTGGTGCTGAACGCCTTATTCCTCTAGGATATATCGTTAGGTGGAGGGCCTCTGCCATGCTCCCAAGGTCTTGGTGTGGTGCTGAACGCCTTATTCCTCCAGGATATATCGTTAGGTGGAGGGCCTCTGCCATGCTCCCAAGGTCTTGGTGTGGTGCTGAACGCCTTATTCCTCTAGGATATATAGATAGGTGGAGGGCCTCTGCCATGTTCCGAAGGTCTTGGTATGGTGCTGAACGCCTTATTACTCTAGGATATATAGATAGGTGGAAAGCCTATGCCATGCTCCCAAGGTCTTGGTGTGGTGCTGAACGTCTTATTCCTCTTGGATATATAGTTAGGTGGAAAGCTTCTGCCATGTTCCCAAGTTCTTGGTATGGTGCTGAACGCCTTATTACTCTAGGATATATAGTTAGGTGGAGAGCCTCTGCCATGCTCCCAAGGTCTTGGTGTGGTGCTGAACGTCTTATTCCTTTAGGATATGTAGTTAGGTGGAGAGCCTCTGCCATGTTCCCAAGGTCTTGGTGTGGTGCTGAACGTCTTATTCCTCTAGGATATATAGTTAGGTGGAGAGCCTCTGCCATGCTCCCAAGTTCTTGGTGTGGTGCTGAACGTCTTATTCCTCTAGGTTATATAGTTAGGTGGAGGGCCTCTGCCATGTTCCCTAGTTCTTGGTGTGGTGCTGAACACCTTATTCCTCTAGGATATATAGTTAGGTGGAGGGCCTCTGCCATGCTCCCAAGTTCTGGTGTGTGGTGCTGAACGCCTTATTCCTCTAGGATATATAGTTAGGTGGAGAGCTTCTGCAATATTCCCAAGTTCTAGGTATGGTGCTGAACACCTTATTCCTCTAGGATATATAGTTAGGTGGAGGGCCTCTGCCATGTTCCCAAGGTCTTGGTGTGGTGCTGAACGCCTTATTCCTCTAGGATATATAGTTAGATGGAGGGCCTCTGCCATGTTCCCAAGTTCTTGGTGTGGTGCTGAACGCCTTATTCCTCTAGGATATATCGTTAGGTGGAGGGCTTCTGCCATGTTCCCAAGTTCTTGGTGTGGTGCTGAACACCTTATTCCTCCAGGATATATTGTTAGGTGGAGGGCCTCTGCCATGTTCCCAAGTTCTTGGTGTGGTGCTGAACGCCTTATTCCTCTAGGATATATAGTTAGGTGGAGGGCCTCTGCCATGTTCCCAAGTTCTTGGTGTGGTGCTGAACGCCTTATTCCTCTAGGATATATAGTTAGGTGGAGAGCCTCTGCCATGTTCCCAAGTTCTTGGTGTGGTGCTGAACGCCTTATTCCTCTAGGATATATAGTTAGGTGGAGGGCCTCTGCCATGCTCCCAAGGTCTTGGTGTGGTGCTGAACACCTTATTCCTCCAGGATATATCGTTAGGTGGAGGGCCTCTGCCATGTTCCCAAGTTCTTGGTGTGGTGCTGAACGCCTTATTCCTCTAGGATATATCGTTAGGTGGAGGGCCTCTGCCATGCTCCCAAGTTCTTGGTGTGGTGCTGAACGCCTTATTCCTCTAGGATATATCGTTAGGTGGAGGGCCTCTGCCATGTTCCCAAGTTCTTGGTGTGGTGCTGAACGCCTTATTCCTCTAGGATATATCGTTAGGTGGAGGGCCTCTGCCATGTTCCCAAGTTCTTGGTGTGGTGCTGAACGCCTTATTCCTCTAGGATATATAGTTAGGTGGAGGGCCTCTGCCATGTTCCCAAGTTCTTGGTGTGGTGCTGAACGCCTTATTCCTCTAGGATATATAGTTAGGTGGAGGGCCTCTGCCATGTTCCCAAGTTCTTGGTGTGGTGCTGAACACCTTATTCCTCTAGGATATATAGTTAGGTGGAGGGCCTCTGCCATGCTCCCAAGTTCTTGGTGTGGTGCTGAACGTCTTATTCCTCTAAATTTTGTTGTATTTTCGTTGTCTCATACTTTGTCCAGAATAAGATGAAGCTTCATTCTGGTTATTTGTGATCTAGGATGTAATTTAGTGAAGTTGAGTTTCCTTTCTGTCGACTCTAATCTGTAAAGTTATCTTTTAGTTCTTCATGTCCTATGTCCTGTTTTATGCTTAATAAATCTGAAAAATAACCTTTATCCATCTCCTCTCAAGTGACCATCAACTATTTCCTCTAAATCAGAGGTCTCCAACCTTTCTAACCCTTAGAGCCACATGCAACTCCCACCCCCCTAACAGTAGTGACGCCCCCAGTACCGGTGTACGAACAGCCAAAGCTTTTCCACAGAAATGACACCGAGGCAGTATACCAAGATCCATGTGTTGATACCTAACCCCCAGATCTTGGAGACTTTCTCTTCATAACTGTTTCCTAGACTTGGAGCTTATGCGCCACGCTGGAAGACGGCTGCGAGACGTACGTCACAGGTCAGCAACCCTCATGTGGCTCCCAAGCTACAGGTTGGGGATCCCTGCTCTAAAGTAACCTTCTCCTTACTTTATTGTTCGATGATTCTCACCCTTCTCCTTGCAACAAACCTTCTTACCTTACTTCCAAGTGAGTTTCCATTTACCCTACTCTTAGGCATTCTTAGTTTATGTGACCTTCACCTTACTCTACTACCAAGTGACCTTTCATTTACCATACGGGAGGGACCTTCATCGACTTTCTCTCCAGTGACTTGTGTCTCTCCAAATTTTGTTTAGCATCTCACATGAAACCTTTTCTTTATCGTACACTCAAGTGACCCTCACTGTACCCTACTCGTGTGATCTTCACGCTTCTCTACTTCCAAGTGATCCTCAATATACCCTACACGTGTGACCTTTACCCTTCGCTACTTCCAAGTGATCTTCAATGAACCCTACTCGTATGATCTTCACCCTTCCCTACTTCCAAGTGACCCTCAATGTACCCTACACGTTTGACCTTCACCTTTCTCTACTTCCAAGTGATCCTCAATGAACCCTACTCGTATGATCTTCACCCTTCCCTACTTCCAAGTGAGCCTCAATGTACCCTACTCGTATGATCTTCACCCTTCCCTACTTCCAAGTGATCCTCAATGTACCCTACTCGTATGATCTTCTGATCTTCACCCTTCCCTACTTCCAAGTAACTCTTAATGTACCCTACACATGTGACCTTCATTCTTTCCTAATCCAAGGTAACTTTTGATTTACCTTACTCTAGTGATCTTTACCTGTCTCCTCACAAGGAACCTACAATGTACCTTATTTAAGTGACCTTCATCTAGCTACTTTCATATGGCCTTTACCTGACCATACTGTCAGGTCACCTTTCATTTTGCTTTCTTATCACTTTCATCTTGGTCTTTCTTTGAGATCTTTAAGATGTGTCCATTTGGCTGACATATGACTGTACGTTCTCGTGTATCTGCTAACTTCAGTAGCTCTTCTTAGTATTCTCCTTTCTTTTACCTTTTTTATATGAACACTCTTATCTCATCCGACTGACCTTCATCTTCCTCTTCAGCACCTAATCCCACCAAACGTTTGGTTGTAAGTGATACTGACCCAATCCTATGTTCTTCGTAGATCTGCATTCCCATAGACCCATGATCCTCTAACCTGGTACTGCCGAGTAGATGTTTTTTGCTGTGATTGAATATTCCCTTGGTAGTACCCTGTGTATTGTATAGCGATGTGAAAAATTTACTGCCGGTCCAACACATGACGTCTACAAATCTCCATACTAATGAGTGAATGTGAATGAAGTCAGATAAAGCCCGGGAGGATCATAGACGACCAATATTTCTTCATACTCCCAGTCATCTTCCACTAAGCCTTTCAGATGTGTGAGGAGACCTAACTATTTGTTGACCACAGAACAACCATATCTTTTCCAACTTGGTCTCACATCTGTGGCCAAATTGGAAACCTCCTGACAGCTGATGTACGTGCACCCTGATTATTTTGCTTGATTCTTGGACCACTCTCACTGGGCTTGGCCAACCTTCCATGACACTGCTCAACTTGTGGCTTTTGTCAACTACTTCAAGATGTTCCTGGTTCTTTGTCTGACTTCCCATTATCTGATTTTCCTCTCGAATGCTCATCTGTCCATCACCTATGACATATAACTGGATCATGGAGATATCAGTCATCTTCCCTAAGACATCTCTTACCTTCCTCTGCTCCACACTGGTGACGTAGCTGACACAGCACAGACCATGTGGATCCCATTATCCAGATATGCAAAACATCTTGTTCCATTTTCCATACAATACAACAGTTTGATTTATTGCTCGATATTAAAAATGTGGAGCGCTAAGACAAGGGAAAGAAAGATGAAAAGATACATCAAATTTTTCATACCTATTAAAAGTACAAAACTCTCTTTAAATGGATCCAAATGTAGCAAGATCCAAGGAGCAGGCCCTCAAATAGCTTTGCTTTGGTTTTCATTTGTGTTCGACACAAAGGCACGTATGTAAGGTCGGTCCATCTCCAGCGTCTGGCACAAGAGCCGTTCAAGCCACTTATCGTCACATTCTCACAAAGCCGACTCTGACAGTGCAGCAGCCGACCAGACCCGGCACATTTCTACCATCTCCATATTCTCGTTATCACGTCAAGAAGTTCCAAGAACACAACAGTCGTGGCCGTGTCCTAGCTGAGGTGGCAGCTTCATCCTCAAGAGTGTTTATCTGGAGTTCAGACTGAAAACCCCGGAGGAGACATGAAAACACTGGAAAACAATGTGAACAGGCCCTTATGGAGTAATCCAAGTGATCACAAGATGATTGCTAAAAAATAAGTGTAAAATTGGTTCCTGTATAAAGGTGAAGCCCCCACCTTACACACTTCATGACGCGAGATACTGCGGGGAGTTTACTTGGCCGGACACTCGAGAAAATTGTTGTCCAAAAACTTGTTTGGCCAATAACTATATTCCTGAAACCAACATACACGTGTATGCTCGACTTGGCCGAGTGTGCATGATGTCTTAATCAGGGGAGAGGAGTTTACTGCTGCCATATTTCCCGAACCCAAGAGGATCGGACATGAGACAATTAACATGCCTGATCCTTCATTCCCCAGAAATCGTCTATCAGGGAAAAATCATGATACCGCCTAAATCGTCTTGTTAGACCTACATTAATCTCATCTAGATGAGCACTACCTGAACAGTAAATGTGGAGGAAGGAGCTAGAGAACCAAGCAGCAGTGGTCAGAATATAAGAGGTCCGGATGGCCTAGTCCTGACCCGCTACCCACCAGTCTCGGTAATGGCCGTATGTCGGGTACAAATGGGCAAACCTGGATCCCAGCATGGTGCCCTTTATTTCTCAATAATCTAAATGTGCAGACCCCAGTTTTTCGACTGTTCTTCCTCCATGCACCCACTAAATACATTATATGGACTTGAGAGGTTTCACTTGTAAGAAGTAGAACAACGTTCTAGGGTACCCATGAAATCTGTGCTACAAGGTACAAGATGGAGGTTTGCAGAGATCATCGGTAAACCACTGACCACTAGCCTGCATGGGATCCGGACAGGGGCGTAAGTACAGAAGTGCAGGGGTTGGGATCGCACCCGAGTCCTGGAGTTTAAGGGCCCCAAAAGTCTGAAATATGAAAAGACCAAAGCTATTAAAGACTTGCAATAGTTGAGGGCCCCTTTGTAACTTTTGCATTGGGCCCATAAGCTTCAAGTTACCCCACTGGGTTCAGATATCGATTCAATGGAGATCTGAGGTAGAGGACATCCAGGACTATGATTTTTGGACACCTTTGTTATCACTGAAGTGTTGTTTCCTCTGGGGAATGGTCCCGGTGGGGCACAGATGGTCTCCTGGGAAGTGCGCAGTCTGCAGAGTAGAGCGCCGGCTGTCGTTCGCAGGTTGTCAGGGGATCTGCTCTGCACATTTACTGAGTGTTATATAAATGGATCCTGTCTTCGATTTTCCTAATTGTTCCTCTCGTTTGCAGGACGGGCCTGGAGGCGATCATGGAGACGTACGCTTTCTGGAGGCCACCAGTCCGCACTCTTACCTTTGAAGATTTTACGACCATGCAGAAGCAACAAGGTGAGTCCAGCCTCTATCCAGATCCGAGGAGCTACACTTGTCTGGGGGTAGAGAGCAGTTTTCATCTCTCATGTGTTGAACAGCTGAGGTTCTGTGCCAGTGGTTCTAGTTAAAGATGAAAAAAACACTCTGAGGAATAAGCCATGGAGGTGATGAAAACGGCATTTCTCTCCGATTATCCACCCAGAAGTTTATGATGATTCCTGGCTCCGGATCAGCCGCACATTGCATCACATTAATGGCATTAGAGGATGCAGCGGCCGGGCTGCGGGGGCGGGGGGCGTAATAACTCATTACAGAGTGGAGGCAGAGGACGGCTAATGGACCGGTGGGTTTCCTCTAGCAGTGACCCCCAAGTGCTGTTGGTGAAGCACCGAACGTTTGGAGAATTTGTAAAATTTGTCTTCATTACAGACTTTTGGAAATGTTCCTGATTTTGTGGACCCTGATTGCCTCCATCGCTCTGTAAGAGGAGGCATTGACAAAGTTTAGGATTCACCTACTGTCCTATTCCAGAAACAGCGCCACCCCTGTCCACAGGTCGTGAGTGATATTGCAGCTCAGCACTATTATCGTGAATAAGGCCCAACTGCCAAACTACACACCAGCCAAGGACAGAGTGGGCACCATCTGTAGATAAATCAGCCATGTCTCACTAATAATACACCCCATCCGCACTCCATTAGGGTGCCCAGACATTACAGAGGGGGTGTGCCCTGTCCACACTCCGGCAGGGTGCTCAGACATTACAGAGGGGGTGTGCCCCGTCCACACTCCGATAGGGTGCTCAGACATTACAAAGGGGGTGTGCCCCGTCCACACTCCGATAGGGTGCCCAGACATTACAGAGGGGGCGTGCCCCATCCACACTCCGATAGGGTGCCCAGACATTACAGAGGGGGTGCCCCATCCATACTCCGATAGGGCGCCCAGACTTACAGAGGGGGTGTGCCCCATCCACACTCCGATAGGGTGCCCAGACATTACAGAGGGGGTGCCCCATTCATACTCCGATAGGGCGCCCAGACATTACAGAGGGGGTGTGTCCCATCCACACTCCGATAGGGCATCCAGACATTACAGAGGGGATATGCCCTGTCCACACTCCGATAGGGTGTCCAGACATTATAGAGGGGGTGTGCTCCGTCCACACTCCAATAGGGCGCCTAGACATTGTAGAGGGGGTGTGCTCCATCCACACTCCGATAGGGTGCCCAGACATTACAGAGGGGGCGTGCCCCATCCACACGCCGATAGGGTGTCCAGACATTGTAGAGGGGGTGTGCTCCATCCACACTCCGATAGGGTGCCCAGACATTACAGAGGGGGGGTGCCCCATCCACACGCCGATAGGGTGTCCAGACATTATAGAGGGGGTGTGCCCTGTCCACACTCCGATAGGGTGCCTAGACATTATACAAGGGGTGTGCTCCGTCCACACTCCGATAGGGCGCCCAGACATTACAGAGGGGGTGTGCTCCGTCCACTCTCCGATAGGTTGCCCAGACATTACAGTGGGGGCGTGCCCTGTCCACACTCCGATAGGGTGTCCAGACATTATAGAGGGGGTGTGCTCCGTCCACACTCCAATAGGGCACCTAGACATTGTAGAGGGGGTGTGCTCCGTCCACACTCCGATAGGGCGCCCAGACATTACAGAGGGGGCGTGCCCCATCCACACTCCGATAGGGCGCCCAGACATTACAGAGGGGGTGTGCCCCATGCACACTCCGATAGGGCGCTCAGACATTACAGAGGGGGTGTGCTCTGTCCACACTCTGATAGGGTGCCCAGACATTACAGAGGGGATGTGCCCTCTCCACACTCCGATAGGGTGCCTAGACATTATACAAGGGGTGTGCTCCGTCCACACTCCGATGGGGCGCCCAGACATTACAGAGGGGGTGTGCTCCGTTCACTCTCCGATAGGTTGCCCAGACATTACAGTGGGGGCGTGCCCTGTCCACACTCCGATAGGGTGTCCAGACATTATAGAGGGGGTGTGCTCCGTCCACACTCCAATAGGGCACCTAGACATTGTAGAGAGGGTGTGCTCCGTCCACACTCCGATAGGGCGCCCAGACATTACAGAGGGGGCGTGCCCCATCCACACTCCGATAGGGCGCTCAGACATTACAGAGGGGGTGTGCTCTGTCCACACTCTGATAGGGTGCCCAGACATTACAGAGGGGGTGTGCTCTGTCCACACTCCGATAGGGTGTCCAGACATTACAGAAGGGGTGTGCTCTGTCCACACTCCGATAGGGCGTCCAGACATTATAGAGGGGGTGTCCACCAGGTACCAAGGCCTAGGAGTCAGAATGAAGAACTGGCGACCCTGACCTATCCATGAATTGTACGGACACCGATCAGCTGACGAGCCGCCATATTTCCCCACAGAGGTCAATAATCAGGTGTCGGCCACAAGGGGGTTTTACAAGTAATAATAGAGGATTGTCACAGCTGGAGATGACACATTGGGGCGGGGGTAGATGTACCACCCCGACAGAGCATGTGATGGAGAGAGGGGGCCCCGTTGGTAAGAATGTGTTCAGGAATCCTGTTTGAGGGGTGCGGAGGTGACTAGCAGCCCCAGAACGGGACCCCATCATCAGACCGGCGCATTCATTGAGTCACGCAGCTGGCGGTGACCTTCATGGTCAGGTGGATGTGGACCATTAGGAGTCATTACTTCAATGTTCAGTAGAGGGGAATTAGCTGAGGTAGCGGCTGAGTATCACATGGGCCCACACCGGCCTGGCAGCCATCTCTGTGATCTCCTGACTGGGAGCAGGTCAGACATCACAGCAATCACCACGGCGACCATCACACGTGTGCAGCGTATCCAGATCAGAGGCCTACAGAGGCCTACAGACCAACGAGTCAGAAAACAAAGATATGAGGCAGCAGGATCTGTATACTGATACGAGGGTCTGTATACTGATGTGAGGGGTCTGTATACTGATACGAGGGGTCTGTATACTGATATGAGGGGTCTGTATACTGATATGAGGGGTCTGTACACTGATATGAGGGGTCTGTACACTGATATGAGGGGTCTGTATACTGATACGAGGGGTCTGTATACTGATGTGAGGGGTCTGTACACTGATATGAGGGGTCTGTATACTGATATGAGGGGTCTGTATACTGATATGAGGGGTCTGTACACTGATGTGAGGGATCTGTATACTGATACGAGGGTCTGTATACTGATATGAGGGGTCTGTATACTGATATGAGGGGTCTGTACACTGATATGAGGGGTCTGTATACTGATATGAGGGGTCTGTACACTGATATGAGGGGTCTGTATACTGATATGAGGGGTCTGTACACTGATATGAGGGGTCTGTATACTGATATGAGGGGTCTGTATACTGATACTAGGGGTCTGTACACTGATACGAGGGGTCTGTATACTGATACGAGGGGTCTATATAACGTAATGTATAAATGTCTACAGAGATAGGACCACACTATAATGGCAGTAGGGTAGAGCAGGACCCAGCACAATGAGGTTGCCGTGCTGTGGCTACTGGGCCGGTATGACGATGGCCATTATAATAGTTATGTGGCTACTGGGCCGGTATGAGAATGGCCATTATAATAGTGCTGTGGCTACTGGGCCGGTATGACGATGGCCATTATAATAGTGATGTGGCTACTGGGCCGGTATGATAATGGCCATTATAATAGTGATGTGGCTACTGGGCCGGTATGACGATGGCCATTATAATAGTGATGTGGCTACTGGGCCGGTATGACGATGGCCATTATAATAGTGATGTGGCTACTGGGCCGGTATGAGAATGGCCATTATAATAGTGCTGTGGCTACTGGGCCGGTATGACGATGGCCATTATAATAGTGCTGTGGCTACTGGGCCGGTATGACGATGGCCATTATAATAGTGATGTGGCTACTGGGCCGGTATGATAATGGCCATTATAATAGTGCTGTGGCTACTGGGCCGGTATGACAATGGCCATTATAATAGTGCTGTGGCTACTGGGCCGGTATGACAATGGCCATTATAATATGCTAAACATCGCATTTGCCATTATCGTGTGTGACTGGTCCTGTCTTTGTAAACATTGTGTCTCATGAAGAGATACGCTCCTGTTCACACTGTTAGAGGAGCTGTCAGTCTTTTTTTGTTGTAATGTATACATGGAGATCATTTTTTAGTCATTGACTTTCTTCTTGACCTTTTTGTCCTAGGTGGCAGCACAGGGACATCTCCTACCACCTCCAGCACCGGGACGCCATCTCCTTCCGCATCGTCCCACCTTCTCTCTCCATCTTGCTCCCCTCCAACCTTTCATCTGACACCCAACTCCTTCAACGTTGGCTGCCGGGAAAATCAGCTGTGCAACCTGAACCTGTCCGAGTATCCGGCGTGTGCCAGAAGCAACATGGCCGCACTCCAGAGCTACCCTGGTCTGAGTGACAATGGATACAACAGGCTTCAGGGAGGAAACTCGGCTGGTACCCAACCATCTGAGACCTTTATGTCCCAGAGGACGTCCACCTTGATCTCGGGAATGCCGGCTCCTTCTTCTTTGCCAAACAATAGCAAGATGGATGCATATAGTGGTCAGCTGGGCTCATACCCATCCTCACAGTTTCAGTATATGATGCAAGCAGGGAACCCTTCCTCCAGCTCCTCATCCTCACACATGTTCGGAAGCAGCCACATGCAGCAAGGCTCCTACAACGCCTTCTCCATCCACAACCCTTACAACCTGTATGGATACAACTTCCCAGCTTCTCCTCGCCTGGCAGCGAGCCCAGAGAAACTGACTGCACCACAAGGCACTTTACTCTGCTCCTCACCCTCTAATGTTGCTTTTGGGGATAGGCAGTACCTGTCCTCCGGCATGGATGCCATGCACATGATTGGCAACCCAACGAGCAATCAGCAGGCCACAAACGCCTGTGACAGCAGACAGTATGGAGCTGTCCCAGGGTCATCATCACAGATGTCCGTACATATGGTTTGAAGATCATCAGGGTCTTCGTAGGTTGGTCAGTAGAAACCACAGTGCCTTAAAGTAGTACTATTAGCACAGAGCCATGACTGATGGGAAATGATGGATACACGATACTTGCAGCTAAACTTCTAGATCTCTTCAAAACTGTTTTTTGGAAACTTGGGTGAAGATACCTAAAATGGGATCATCCTCCCAGCTCAATGGATCTGATAAGTGTCACTTATTGGGGTCTTGAGTCTGACAATCACTTCAGTCAGAAGTTTAACCTACTTCAAGACTTTGTGAAATGTTTCTCCACTGGTGGACATATGTGGACGGACTCAACGAGCGGTGGCTATTGTAGTATCGAGCTTGGATATTCGGAAAGTTGTGTTACAAGACTTGTGGTGGATGTAGACTTGTTCTCCGATCTTAGGACAGAACTTGTGAAATCGGAGCCCGGAACGTAATCATGATGGTGAGATGAGGCAGAACGGTCTCCTCTTAACTGGTCATTGGGAAGTGAGGTGGAACCAGCGCAAGAAAGTTCTAGACAAGCCCCAGAAGGCGTTGGAGGTCTCGTTCAGATCTGCAGGAGGTCATCACATCTTCTCCTCCAACCAGTCATTTCTCATCAAGTTACAGCTATTATTTACACCCGTGTAAATACGGACAAGGCTTTTCTTCTGGTATCCACCAGAGCTATAATCTTAACGTGTTCACTTTAAGAAATGTTTGCATTGCAGTAAAGTTGTGATATAGGAATGAAAGCTCTTTGTGCACTTTGGAGCGGTGATCAGGGGTGATCCAAAAACAAAAAAACATATTGCATGGTGGCACAAGCCAAGCCACGATGGAAGGATCAGGATTTATCGGTGTCCCTGGGTTTGGATCCTACAATCATGAAGTAAACGGCGTGGACACCTTCTTCCTGTGAGGTGGTAATGACGGCTACAATGTAGAAAGCGGGCAGCGTCTAAGCCTTATCCGCGCTGCCCGGCCTTACACCAAATCCATGCACCAAAGCGCCATTAGTGAATATTGTGCCTTCCCGTCCGGTGCCTGCAGTGATTCAGCAATGATTGTGCCTTACAAGTATTTGTGTTTTCTGGATGATATTTGCCGGAGTTGAGTTATGGTGGCAGTCTTATATGTCTGTACGATCTGGGGGGCCACTAAGGTTAATGTGTGATGGTGATCCCCGAGCCGGAGCTTATCGACCTCCCACCAGTGTCACCAGGGGATGTTTTAGGACACACTGAATATTCCTATGGGTGCTCTCATAAACAGTGTCATGTACCACGTCCCGGCACGGACCCCAGAAGACCTAGACAAGGAGATACTTTCTTTTACCCTCTCCAATCTGAAAGGAAGACATCCAAGGTGAAGAACGACTTGTACGTAGTTGACTCCCCATGACGATGGCTGACATCTTGAGTTCCCCGTGTATCAAGACTTGGGACATTATGGATTTTACAAGTTTATGGTCTTGGGTAGTGTCAGCCTTGGTTTAGGTCACATCAAATGTTCTCACAATTTACGTCTTTTGTGTCTGCACCAACCGGACGTATTGACCATGTGTCAGCCCCCACTCATTGTACTCATGCTACGTCCTCGCTCTCCCAAGATATTAGTGGATATTTCTTGTCTGACCCAACATTGAGGACGATCTTCTAAAACACTCTCTTTCCAACCCACAACTAGAAGCCGGGAAGGAAACATCTTATGTCTGTACAGAAGCTCCTCAAGATCAGACTTTGCTCCTTTAACCCAACTGTTATCTAGGCCCATTCTTTCTTAAACATCAGGCGAAGGTCAGGGGTCTGGCATGGGTCAGGGGTCCAGCAAGGCTCAAGGCTTTGGCTTGGGTCAGGGGTCCAGCAAGGCTCAAGGCTTCAGCAGGGGTCAGGGGTCCGGCAGGCCTTAGTGGTCCAGCAAGGCTCAGGGCTTCAGCAGGGGTCAGGGGTCCGGCAGGCCTTAGTGGTCCGGCAAGGCTCAAGGCTTCAGCAGGGGTCAGGGGTCCGGCAGGCCTTAGTGGTCCGGCAAGGCTCAGGGCTTCGGCAGGGGTCAGGGGTCCGGCAAGGCTCAGGGCTTTGGCAGGGATCAGGGGTCCAGCAGGGCTCAGGGGTCTGGCAGGGGTCTCGCATGGCTCAGGGGTCCGGCAGGGCTCAGGGGTCTGGCAGATCTCAAGGGTCCGGCAAGGCTCAGGGCTTCTGCAGGGGTCCGGCAGGGCTCAGGGGTCCAGCAAGGCTCAGGGCTTCAGCTGGGGTCAGGGGTCCTGTAGGGCTCAGGTTTCTGGCAGGGGTCTGGCAGGGGTCTGGCATGGCTCAGGGGTCCGGCAAGGCTCAGGGGTCTGGCAGAGCTCAGGGCTTCTGCAGGGGTCCGGCAGGGCTCAGGGGTCTGGCAGGGCTCAGGGGTCCGGCAAGGCTCAGGGCTTTTGCAGGGGTCTGGCAGGGCTCAGGGGTCTGGCAGATCTCAAGGGTCCGGCAAGGCTCAGGGCTTCTGCAGGGGTCCGGCAGGGCTCAGGGGTCCAGCAAGGCTCAGGGCTTCAGCTGGGGTCAGGGGTCCTGCAGGGCTCAGGTTTCTGGCAGGGGTCTGGCAGGGGTCTGGCATGGCTCAGGGGTCCGGCAAGGCTCAGGGCTTTTGCAGGGGTCTGGCAGGGCTCAGGGGTCTGGCAGAGCTCAGGGCTTCTGCAGGGGTCCGGCAGGGCTCAGGGGTCTGGCAGGGCTCAGGGGTCCGGCAAGGCTCAGGGCTTTTGCAGGGGTCTGGCAGGGCTCAGGGGTCTGGCAGAGCTCAGGGCTTCTGCAGGGGTCCGGCAGGGCTCAGGGGTCCGGCAAGGCTCAGGGCATCGGCAGGGGTCAGGTGTCCGGCTAGGGTACAGCAGGGCTCAGGGGTTTGGCAAGGCTCAGGGCTTCGGCAGTGGTCAGGGGTCTGGCTAGGGTGTAGCAGGGCTCAGGGGTTCAGCACGGCTCAGGGCTTTGGCAGGGGTCAGGGGTCCGGCTAGGGTGCAGCAGGGCACAGGGGTTTGGCAGGGCTCAGGGCTTCTGCAGGGGTCCGGCAGGGCTCAGGGGTCCGGCAAGGCTCAGGGCATCGGCAGGGGTCAGATGTCCTGCTAGGGTACAGCAGGGCTCAGGGGTTTGGCAAGGCTCAGGGCTTCGGCAGTGGTCAGGGGTCTGGCTAGGGTGTAGCAGGGCTCAGGGGTTCAGCACGGCTCAGGGCTTTGGCAGGGGTCAGGGGTCCGGCTAGGGTGCAGCAGGGCACAGGGGTTTGGCAGGGCTCAGGGCTTTGGCAGGGGTCTGGCAGGGCTCAGGGGTTCGGCAGGGCTCAGGGGTCTGGCAGGAGTTAGGGTCCGGCTCCTCCGCTCCTCTGTGTAGGTTCTGTATCACTGTGTAATTATTGTGTCGCTTTATCATTACTTTATATCGCTTTTCTTTGTGTCTCTTACTTCATGAAGCAGCAGGACCCTGCCCCCGCTCATCACCACAGATTCACCATGGAGCCTCCCAGGCCCAAACCTAAGGCGGCAAAAAAGCATATTCTATTTATTTTCATTTCACTTTCATCCTTGACTTCACATTAGGGTACAAGAGAGCTGTAAACGGAAGAACACGGGGATTACCCAAAAGACGGGAGAGAGTCCCGCGCGGGGTCTGCAGGGTTCTGCTGCACTCATGAACCTAATAAAACCGCCGCTGTGTGACAAAGCAAATACGACATAATCAGATTTCTGTTTGGATGTGATGTAGATAATGGTATTTAAGTGAGAATTGGCGTTGGGGGAGGGGAGAGCTTTGTAATATATCACTGTGTATAAGAATGCACTCTGTCTATAAGTGCCAAGCACAGACGCTGAATAAATATCTCTGCTCCCTGCTCTGCTATCAGTGTGATCAATGTGCGCTATTCATACGGAAAAGACAAGAAAACCGCTATACTGTGCAGAAACCCACAACATGTAATAGGGGCAGTATTATAGTAGTTATATTCTTGTATATAGGGGCAGTATTATAGTAGTTATATTCTTGTATATAGGAGCAGTATTATAGTAGTTATATTCTTGTATATAGGGGCAGTATTATAGTAGTTATATTCTTGTACATAGGGGCAGTATTATAGCAGTTATATTCTTGTATATAGGGAGCAGTATTATAGTAGTTATATTATTGTATATAGGGGCAGTATTATAGGAGTTATATTCTTGTACATAGGAGCAATATTATAGTAGTTATATTATATATAGGGGCAGTATTATAGTAGTTATATTCTTGTATATAGGGGCAGTATTATAGTAGTTATATTCTTGTATATAGGGGCAGTATTATAGTAGTTATATTCTTGTATATAGGGGCAGTATTATAGTAGTTATATTCTTGTATATAGGGGCAGTATTATAGTAGTTATATTCTTGTACATAGGGGCAGTATTATAGTAGTTATATTCTTGTATATAGGGGCAGTATTATAGTAGTTATATTCTTGTATATAGGGGCAGTATTATAGTAGTTATATTCTTGTATATAGGGGCAGTATTATAGGAGTTATGTTATTGTATATAGGGGCAGTATTATAGGAGTTATATTCTTGTATATAGGGGCAGTATTATAGTACTTATATTCTTGTACATAGGGGCAGTATTATATTAGTTATATTCTTGTACATAGGAGCAGTATTATATTAGTTATATTCTTGTATATAGGAGCAGTATTATAGTAGTTATATTCTTGTACATAGGAGCAGTATTATATTAATTATATTCTTGTACATAGGGGCAGTATTATAGTAGTTATATTCTTGTATATAGGAGCAGTATTATAGTAGTTATAGTCTTGTATATAGGAGCAGTATTATAGTAGTTATATTCTTGTATATAGGGGCAGTATTATAGTAGATATATTCTTGTATATAGGGGCAGTATTATAGTAGTTATATTCTTGTATATAGGGGCAGTATTATAGTAGTTATATTCTTGTATATAGGGGCAGTATTATAGTAGTTATATTCTTGTATATAGGGGCAGTATTATAGTAGATATATTCTTGTACATAGGGGCAGTATTATAGTAGTTATTGTATGGTAGGGGCAGTATTTTAGTAGTTGGTGTATGGTAGGGGCAGTATTATTGTAGTTGGTGTATGGTAGGGGCAGTATTATAGTAGTTGGTGTATGGTGGGGGCAGTATTATAGTAGTTGGTGTATGGTAGGGGCAGTATTATAGTAGTTGGTGTATGGTAGGGGCAGTGTTATAGTAGTTGGTGTATGGTAGGGGCAGTATTATAGTAGTTGGTGTATGGTGGGGGCAGTATTATTGTAGTTGGTGTATGGTAGGGGCAGTATTATAGTAGTTGGTGTATGGTAGGGGCAGTATTATAGTAGTTGGTGTATGGTAGGGGCAGTATTATTGTAGTTGGTGTATGGTGGGGGCAGTATTATTGTAGTTGGTGTATGGTGGGGGCAGTATTATAGTAGTTGGTGTATGGTAGGGGCAGTGTTATAGTAGTTGGTGTATGGTAGGGGCAGTGTTATAGTAGTTGGTGTATGGTAGGGGCAGTATTATAGTAGTTGGTGTATGGTAGGGGCAGTATTATTGTAGTTGGTGTATGGTAGGGGCAGTATTATAGTAGTTGGTGTATGGTAGGGGCAGTATTATAGTAGTTGGTGTATGGTAGGGGCAGTATTATAGTAGTTGGTGTATGGTAGGGGCAGTGTTATTGTAGTTGGTGTATGGTAGGGGCAGTATTATAGTAGTTGGTGTATGGTAGGGGCAGTATTATAGTAGTTGGTGTATGGTAGGGGCAGTGTTATAGTAGTTGGTGTATGGTAGGGGCAGTATTATAGTAGTTGGTGTATGGTAGGGGCAGTATTATAGTAGTTGGTGTATGGTAGAGGCAGTATTATAGTAGTTGGTGTATGGTAGGGGCAGTGTTATAGTAGTTGGTGTATGGTAGGGGCAGTGTTATAGTAGTTGGTGTATGGTAGGGGCAGTGTTATAGTAGTTGGTGTATGGTGGGGGCAGTATTATTGTAGTTGGTGTATGGTGGGGGCAGTATTATAGTAGTTGGTGTATGGTAGGGGCAGTGTTATAGTAGTTGGTGTATGGTGGGGGCAGTATTATTGTAGTTGGTGTATGGTAGGGGCAGTATTATAGTAGTTGGTGTATGGTAGGGGCAGTATTATAGTAGTTGGTGTATGGTAGGGGCAGTATTATAGTAGTTGGTGTATGGTAGGGGCAGTATTATTGTAGTTGGTGTATGGTAGGGGCAGTATTATTGTAGTTGGTGTATGGTAGGGGCAGTGTTATAGTAGTTGGTGTATGGTGGGGGCAGTATTATTGTAGTTGGTGTATGGTAGGGGCAGTATTATTGTAGTTGGTGTATGGTAGGGGCAGTATTATTGTAGTTGGTGTATGGTAGGGGCAGTATTATTGTAGTTGGTGTATGGTAGGGGCAGTATTATTGTAGTTGGTGTATGGTAGGGGCAGTATTATAGTAGTTGGTGTATGGTAGGGGCAGTATTATAGTAGTTGGTGTATGGTAGGGGCAGTATTATAGTAGTTGGTGTATGGCAGGGGCAGTATTATAGTAGTTGGTGTATGGTAGGGGCAGTATTATTGTAGTTGGTGTATGGTAGGGGCAGTGTTATAGTAGTTGGTGTATGGCAGGGGCAGTATTATAGTAGTTGGTGTATGGTAGGGGCAGTATTATAGTAGTTGGTGTATGGTAGGGGCAGTATTATAGTAGTTGGTGTATGGCAGGGGCAGTATTATAGTAGTTGGTGTATGGTAGGGGCAGTATTATTGTAGTTGGTGTATGGTAGGGGCAGTGTTATAGTAGTTGGTGTATGGCAGGGGCAGTATTATAGTAGTTGGTGTATGGTAGGGGCAGTATTATAGTAGTTGGTGTATGGCAGGGGCGGTATTATAGTAGTTGGTGTATGGTAGGGGCGGTATTATAGTAGTTGGTGTATGGTAGGGGCAGTATTATAGTAGTTGGTGTATGGTAGGGGCAGTATTATAGTAGTTGGTGTATGGTAGGGGCAGTATTATAGTAGTCGGTGTATGGTAGGGGCAGTATTATTGTAGTCGGTGTATGGTAGGGGCAGTATTATAGTAGTTGGTGTATGGTAGGGGCAGTATTATAGTAGTTGGTGTATGGTAGGGGCAGTATTATAGTAGTTGGTGTATGGCAGGGGCGGTATTATTGTAGTTGGTGTATGGTAGGGGCGGTATTATAGTAGTTGGTGTATGGTAGGGGCAGTATTATAGTAGTTGGTGTATGGTAGGGGCAGTATTATAGTAGTTGGTGTATGGTAGAGGCAGTATTATAGTAGTTGGTGTATGTTAGGGGTAGTATTATAGTAGTTGGTGTATGGTAGGGGCAGTATTATTGTAGTTGGTGTATGTTAGGGGTAGTATTATAGTAGTTGGTGTATGGTAGGGGCAGTATTATTGTAGTTGGTGTATGGTAGGGGCAGTATTATAGTAGTTGGTGTATGGTAGGGGCAGTATTATTGTAGTCGGTGTATGGTAGGGGCAGTATTATAGTAGTTGGTGTATGGTAGGGGCAGTATTATAGTAGTTGGTGTATGGTAGGGGCAGTATTATAGTAGTTGGTGTATGGCAGGGGCGGTATTATTGTAGTTGGTGTATGGTAGGGGCAGTATTATAGTAGTTGGTGTATGGTAGGGGCAGTATTATAGTAGTTGGTGTATGGTAGGGGCAGTATTATAGTAGTTGGTGTATGGTGGGGGCAGTGTTATAGTAGTTGGTGTATGGTAGGGGCGGTATTATAGTAGTTGGTGTATGGTAGGGGCGGTATTATAGTAGTTGGTGTATGGTAGGGGCAGTATTATAGTAGTTGGTGTATGGTAGAGGCAGTATTATTGTAGTTGGTGTATGGTAGGGGCAGTATTATAGTAGTTGGTGTATGGTAGGGGCAGTATTATAGTAGTTGGTGTATGGTAGGGGCAGTATTATAGTAGTTGGTGTATGGTAGAGGCAGTGTTATAGTAGTTGGTGTATGGTAGGGGCAGTATTATAGTAGTTGGTGTATGGTAGGGGCAGTATTATAGTAGTTGGTGTATGGTAGGGGCAGTATTATAGTAGTTGGTGTATGGTAGGGGCAGTATTATAGTAGTTGGTGTATGGTAGGGGCAGTATTATAGTAGTTGGTGTATGGTATGGGCAGTATTATAGTAGTTGGTGTATGGCAGGGGCAGTATTATAGTAGTTGGTGTATGGTAGGGGCAGTATTATAGTAGTTGGTGTATGGTAGGGGCGGTATAGTGTTACTGGTACATGTTATGGCACAGATTTCGGTCTCTTCTCCGCTATCTCATGTTGTTATTTTGTATAGCAGTCTCAGTATGTGATGAATACCGTCACATGGTGCACATGAGTGCTGGCCGCCTCGTATACCGTATTTCACTGTGTGAGGTCTTCACCACCACAAGAGTCTGAGAAACCGCAGTGAGAATGTGATAGAAATGTTAAATTATCCCCTCACAGCTGCGGTTATTCCCCCACAATATTTTCCACAGGTAACAGGAAGCCAATAATCATAAACTCCCCTCACCTCCGAATCTGCCTCCATTATGGGGTCATCGCCCTCCGAGCACCGCAAGCGACGACAGCAAGAAACTGCCCGCGGAACGTCGTATTATTGCAGTCACTATTCTGCTGTTACATCGTGTCTTACCCTCCAGTCACCTCCAGAGCTGCAGTCACCATTCTGCTGTTACATGGTGTCTTATCCTCCAGTCACCTCCAGAGCTGCAGTCACTATTCTGCTGTTACATCGTGTCTTATCCTCCAGTCTCCTCCAGAGCTGCAGTCACTATTCTGCTGTTACATGGTGTCTTATCCTCCAGTCACCTCCAGAGCTGCAGTCACCATTCTGCTGTTACATGGTGTCTTATCCTTCAGTCACCTCCAGAGCTGCAGTCACTATTCTGCTGTTACATCGTGTCTTATCCTCCAGTCACCTCCAGAGCTGCAGTCACCATTCTGCTGTTACATGGTGTCTTATCCTCCAGTCTCCTCCAGAGCTGCAGTCTCTATTCTGCTGTTACATCGTGTCTTAGCCTCCAGTCACCTCCAGAGTTGCAGTCACTCTTCTGCTGTTACATCGTGTCTTACCCTCCAGTCACCTCCAGAGCTGCAGTCACCATTCTGCTGTTACATTGTGTCTTACCCTCCAGTCACCTCCAGAGCTGCAGTCACCATTCTGCTGTTACATGGTGTCTTATCCTCCAGTCACCTCCAGAGCTGCAGTCGCTATTCTGCTGTTACATCGTGTCTTACCCTCCAGTCACCTCCAGAGCTGCAGTCACCATTCTGCTGTTACATTGTGTCTGATCCTCCAGTCACCTCCAGATCTGCGCTCACTATTCTGCTGTTACATCATGTCTTACCCTCCAGTCACTTCCAGAGCTGCAGTCACTATTCTGCTGTTACATCGTGTCTTACCCTCCGGTCACCTCCAGAGCTGCAGTCACTATTCTGCTGTTACATCGTGTCTTACCCTCCAGTCACCTCCAGAGCTGCAGTCACCATTCTGCTGTTACATGGTGTCTTATCCTCCAGTCACCTCCAGAGCTGCAGTCACTATTCTGCTGTTACATCGTGTCACCCTACAGTCACCTCCAGAGCTGCAGTTACTATTCTGCTGTTACATTGTGTCTGATCCTCCAGTCACCTCCAGATCTGCGCTCACTATTCTGCTGTTACATCATGTCTTACCCTCCAGTCACTTCCAGAGCTGCAGTCACTATTCTGCTGTTACATCGTGTCTTACCCTCCGGTCACCTCCAGAGCTGCAGTCACTATTCTGCTGTTACATCGTGTCTTACCCTCCGGTCACCTCCAGAGCTGCAGTCACTATTCTGCTGTTACATTGTGTCTTATCCTCCAGTCACCTCCAGAGCTGCAGTCACCATTCTGCTGTTGCATGGTGTCTTATCCTCCAGTCACATCCAAAGCTGCAGTCACTATTCTGCTGTTACATCGTGTCTTATCCTACAGTCACCTCCAGAGCTGCAGTCACTATTCTGCTGTTACATCGTCTCTTACCCTCTGGTCACCTCCAGAGCTGCAGTCACAATTCTGCTGTTACATCGTGTCTTACCCTCCGGTCACCTCCAGAGCTGCAGTCACTATTCTGCTGTTACATTGTGTCTTATCCTCCAGTCACCTCCAGAGCTGCAGTCACTATTCTGCTGTTACATTGTGTCTTATCCTCCAGTCACCTCCAGAGCTGCAGTCACCATTCTGCTGTTACATGGTATCTTATCTTCCAGTCACCTCCAGAGCTGCAGTCACTATTCTGCTGTTACATTGTGTCTTATCCTCCAGTCATCTCCAGAGCTGCAGTCACTATTCTGCTTTTACATTGTGTCTTATCCTCCAGTCACCTCCAGAGCTGCAGTCACCATTCTGCTGTTACATCATGTCTTATCCTCCAGTCACCTCCAGAGCTGCAGTCAATATTCTGCTGTTACATTGTGTCTTATCCTACAGTCACCTCCACAGCTGTAGTCACTATTCTGCTGTTACATCATGTCTTTTCCTCCAGTCACCTCCAAAGCTGCGGTTACTATTCTGTTGTTACATTGTCTTATCCTCCAGTCACCTCCAGAGCTGCAGTCACTATTCTGCTGATACATTGTGTCTTATCCTCCAGTGACCTCCAGAGCGGCAGTCACTATTCTGCTACTACATCGTGTCTTATCCTCCAGTCACCTCCAGAGCTGCGCTCACTATTCTGCTGTTACATTGTGTCTTATCCTCCAGTGACCTCCAGAGCTGCAGTCACTATTTTGCTACAACATCGTGTCTTATCCTCCAGTCACCTCCAGAGCTGCAGTCACTATTCTGCTGTTACATCGTGTCACCCTACAGTCACCTCCAGAGCTGCAGTTACTATTCTGCTGTTACATTGTGTCTGATCCTCCAGTCACCTCCAGATCTGCGCTCACTATTCTGCTGTTACATCATGTCTTACCCTCCAGTCACTTCCAGAGCTGCAGTCACTATTCTGCTGTTACATCGTGTCTTACCCTCCGGTCACCTCCAGAGCTGCAGTCACTATTCTGCTGTTACATCGTGTCTTACCCTCCGGTCACCTCCAGAGCTGCAGTCACTATTCTGCTGTTACATTGTGTCTTATCCTCCAGTCACCTCCAGAGCTGCAGTCACCATTCTGCTGTTGCATGGTGTCTTATCCTCCAGTCACATCCAAAGCTGCAGTCACTATTCTGCTGTTACATCGTCTCTTACCCTCTGGTCACCTCCAGAGCTGCAGTCACAATTCTGCTGTTACATCGTGTCTTACCCTCCGGTCACCTCCAGAGCTGCAGTCACTATTCTGCTGTTACATTGTGTCTTATCCTCCAGTCACCTCCAGAGCTGCAGTCACCATTCTGCTGTTACATGGTATCTTATCTTCCAGTCACCTCCAGAGCTGCAGTCACTATTCTGCTGTTACATTGTGTCTTATCCTCCAGTCATCTCCAGAGCTGCAGTCACTATTCTGCTTTTACATTGTGTCTTATCCTCCAGTCACCTCCAGAGCTGCAGTCACCATTCTGCTGTTACATCATGTCTTATCCTCCAGTCACCTCCAGAGCTGCAGTCAATATTCTGCTGTTACATTGTGTCTTATCCTACAGTCACCTCCACAGCTGTAGTCACTATTCTGCTGTTACATCATGTCTTTTCCTCCAGTCACCTCCAAAGCTGCAGTTACTATTCTGTTGTTACATTGTCTTATCCTCCAGTCACCTCCAGAGCTGCAGTCACTATTCTGCTGATACATTGTGTCTTATCCTCCAGTGACCTCCAGAGCGGCAGTCACTATTCTGCTACTACATCGTGTCTTATCCTCCAGTCACCTCCAGAGCTGCGCTCACTATTCTGCTGTTACATTGTGTCTTATCCTCCAGTGACCTCCAGAGCTGCAGTCACTATTTTGCTACAACATCGTGTCTTATCCTCCAGTCACCTCCAGAGCTGCAGTCACTATTCTGCTACTACATCGTGTCTTATCCTCCAGTCACCTCCAGAGCTGCGCTCACTATTCTGCTGTTACATTGTGTCTTATCCTCCAGTGACCTCCAGAGCTGCAGTCACTATTTTGCTACAACATCGTGTCTTATCCGCCAGTCACCTCCAGAGTTTCAGTCACTATTCTGCTGTTACGTTGTGTCTTATACTCCAGTCACCTCCAGAGCTGCAGTCACTATTCTCCTGCTACATCATGTCTTATCCTCCAGTCACTTCCAGAGCTGCAGTCACTATTCTGCTGTTACATCGTGTCTTATCCTCCAGTCACCTCCAGAGCTGCGGTCACTATTCTGCTGTTACATTGTGTCTTATCCTCCAGTCACCTCCAGAGCTGCAGTCACTATTCTGCTGTTACATCATGTCTTATACTCCAGTCACATCCAGAGCTGCAGTCACTATTCTAGTGCTACATCATGTCTTATCCTCCAGTCACTTCCAGAGCTGCAGTCACTATTCTGCTGTTACATGGTGTCTTATCCTCCAGTCACCTCCAAAGCTGCGGTCACTATTCTGCTGTTACATGGTGTCTTATCCTCCAGTCACCTCCAGAGCTGCAGTCCCTATTCTGCTGTTACATCGTGTCTTATAATCCAGTCACCTCCAGAGCTGCAGTCCCTATTCTGCTGTTACATTGTGTCTTATCCTCCAGTCACCTCCAGAGCTGCAGTCACTATTCTGCTGTTACATTGTGTCTTATCCTCCAGTCACCTCCAGAGCTGCAGTCACTATTCTCCTGCTACATCATGTCTTACCCTCCGGTCACCTCCAGAGCTGCAGTCACTATTCTGCTGTTACATCGTGTCTTACCCTCCGGTCACCTCCAGAGCTGCAGTCACTATTCTGCTGTTACATTGTGTCTTATCCTCCAGTCACCTCCAGAGCTGCAGTCACCATTCTGCTGTTGCATGGTGTCTTATCCTCCAGTCACATCCAAAGCTGCAGTCACTATTCTGCTGTTACATCGTCTCTTACCCTCTGGTCACCTCCAGAGCTGCAGTCACAATTCTGCTGTTACATCGTGTCTTACCCTCCGGTCACCTCCAGAGCTGCAGTCACTATTCTGCTGTTACATTGTGTCTTATCCTCCAGTCACCTCCAGAGCTGCAGTCACCATTCTGCTGTTACATGGTATCTTATCTTCCAGTCACCTCCAGAGCTGCAGTCACTATTCTGCTGTTACATTGTGTCTTATCCTCCAGTCATCTCCAGAGCTGCAGTCACTATTCTGCTTTTACATTGTGTCTTATCCTCCAGTCACCTCCAGAGCTGCAGTCACCATTCTGCTGTTACATCATGTCTTATCCTCCAGTCACCTCCAGAGCTGCAGTCAATATTCTGCTGTTACATTGTGTCTTATCCTACAGTCACCTCCACAGCTGTAGTCACTATTCTGCTGTTACATCATGTCTTTTCCTCCAGTCACCTCCAAAGCTGCAGTTACTATTCTGTTGTTACATTGTCTTATCCTCCAGTCACCTCCAGAGCTGCAGTCACTATTCTGCTGATACATTGTGTCTTATCCTCCAGTGACCTCCAGAGCGGCAGTCACTATTCTGCTACTACATCGTGTCTTATCCTCCAGTCACCTCCAGAGCTGCGCTCACTATTCTGCTGTTACATTGTGTCTTATCCTCCAGTGACCTCCAGAGCTGCAGTCACTATTTTGCTACAACATCGTGTCTTATCCTCCAGTCACCTCCAGAGCTGCAGTCACTATTCTGCTACTACATCGTGTCTTATCCTCCAGTCACCTCCAGAGCTGCGCTCACTATTCTGCTGTTACATTGTGTCTTATCCTCCAGTGACCTCCAGAGCTGCAGTCACTATTTTGCTACAACATCGTGTCTTATCCGCCAGTCACCTCCAGAGTTTCAGTCACTATTCTGCTGTTACGTTGTGTCTTATACTCCAGTCACCTCCAGAGCTGCAGTCACTATTCTCCTGCTACATCATGTCTTATCCTCCAGTCACTTCCAGAGCTGCAGTCACTATTCTGCTGTTACATCGTGTCTTATCCTCCAGTCACCTCCAGAGCTGCGGTCACTATTCTGCTGTTACATTGTGTCTTATCCTCCAGTCACCTCCAGAGCTGCAGTCACTATTCTGCTGTTACATCATGTCTTATACTCCAGTCACATCCAGAGCTGCAGTCACTATTCTAGTGCTACATCATGTCTTATCCTCCAGTCACTTCCAGAGCTGCAGTCACTATTCTGCTGTTACATGGTGTCTTATCCTCCAGTCACCTCCAAAGCTGCGGTCACTATTCTGCTGTTACATGGTGTCTTATCCTCCAGTCACCTCCAGAGCTGCAGTCCCTATTCTGCTGTTACATCGTGTCTTATAATCCAGTCACCTCCAGAGCTGCAGTCCCTATTCTGCTGTTACATTGTGTCTTATCCTCCAGTCACCTCCAGAGCTGCAGTCACTATTCTGCTGTTACATTGTGTCTTATCCTCCAGTCACCTCCAGAGCTGCAGTCACTATTCTGCTGTTACATCGTGTCTTATCCTCCAGTCAGCTCCAGAGCTGCACTCACTATTCTGCTGTTACATAATGTCTTATCCTCCAGTCAGCTCCAGAGCTGCAGTCACTATTTTGCTACAACATCGTGTCTTATCCTCCAGTCACCTCCAGAGCTGCGCTCACTATTCTGCTGTTACATTGTGTCTTATCCTCCAGTGACCTCCAGAGCTGCAGTCACTATTTTGCTACAACATCGTGTCTTATCCGCCAGTCACCTCCAGAGTTTCAGTCACTATTCTGCTGTTACGTTGTGTCTTATCCTCCAGTCACCTCCAGAGCTGCAGTCACTATTCTCCTGCTACATCATGTCTTATCCTCCAGTCACTTCCAGAGCTGCAGTCACTATTCTGCTGTTACATCGTGTCTT